>NW_025210271.1:0-4795 GCF_004010195.1 Chiloscyllium plagiosum
CCCCTAGATAGAGGTATTCCAAAACTAGAGGGTTAAGGTTTAGGGTGTGTTGGAAAGATTTTAAAAGATCTAAAAGACTAGGACGAGAACATTCACCCTTTACTGGGGGAAAGTGAGGACTGCAGATGCTGGAGATTAGGATCGAGATTGTGGAGCTGGAAAAGCACAGCAGGTCAGGCAGCATCCGAGGAGCAGGAGACTCGTCGTTTCGGGCAAAACCCTTCGTCAGGAAATAGCCATGGGGAACTGCAGGGCTGTTGCGTAAACGAGTGAGTCGAAGTGGGATGCTGTTGGGAAGGTCGGTGTGAATGGCCTGTAGGGATGATATGGTTCCACTGCCTGAGCCACGCGTCTTTTGAGAAGTGTGGTAGGAGTGGGTTCCAGTTCGTGGGACACTGACACGAGTCCTGGAGAAGGTGGCATTTGTGCGTCTCTCTCTTCACATTTTGCCCCCCTGTCCATTTTCTCCCCATCCACTGCCCCCTGCCCATTCTCTCTCCTCACACCGCACCCTCTATTCTCTCCCCCCACCCTCTGAACCCCAGTCTGTTCCCCTTTCCATTTCCCTCCCTTCTCCACAACCACCAGCGACCCCCCAACACCACCCCCCAACAATCGTCCTTTCTCGTGCCTCAGCCCTCTTTGATCGCTGTATGAAGTCTTTCTCAGGGGAGAGAGAGAATGGATGGTGATCACTTTACCTGGGAGACACGGCATGTGAGAAATAGCTGATTTTTAAAATTGAGAATAACTAATACCATATATTCAGAAACTTCGTTAAAGTCGGGAAGAATGTTATTTTTTTTTCAAAAAAAAGCTGCAGAAATCTTTCTGAAACTTGCATTGATGTTTGTGCAGTTAGGCCACAACAAAGGACAGGCTGTAAGGAGTGAATGAGTGAATAAAAGACAAGTCCAACCTTGCCCTCGAGGAGAAAGTGAAAAATGCAGATGCTGGAGATCAGAGTCGAGAGTGTGGTGTTGGAAAAGCACAGCAGGTCAGACAGCATCCAAGGGTAAGGAGAATCGACGTTTCGTGCATAAGCACTTGGCACTCGGCCATCGCTCCTTCAATCCTCCTGTGATGGCGCGTGAACTCGCTGGTGCCTCCGCAGGTGGGAGGAGCAGGTGAATTCCTTCCGGCACATACAGCGGGTGAACGGCCTCTCTCCAGGGTGGACCCGCTGGTGGGTCAGCAGTGCAGCTGACTGAGTGAAACCCCTCCCTCACATGGGGCACGTGAATGGCTTCTCTCACTTGTGGACTCACTCATGCGTCTGCTGATGGCTGATTCGACTGAAGCCCTTCCTACACACTGAGCAGGTGAATGGCCTCTCCCGGTGTGAATGCGTCTGTGGGTTTACAGCAGGGATGGGGAAGGGAATCCTTTCCCACAGATCCCACATTTCCAAGGCTTCCCCTTTGCAGGGAGCTTTCCTTGTGTTGCTCTGGGATTGAAATTACAAACAGAACGAGTACATAGCCTTTCCCACCGTGAGTGGTGAGACTTTGATTCCTCCAAGCTGAGTAAATGGTTTGAAGCACTTTTCACAGTCAGCGCACTGAATCTCCCTCACTCCGGTGTCTCAGTATTCTCCCTGCCACAGGACTGTCCAAAATCTCTCAAACAAACAAAAGCAAACATGCCTTCTTGATTGGAATGGCAGCTGATATTCAAGTACCAATGAATCAAGTGGCTCTGTCAGAGGTTGATGTATCATTTGCTTTCAGATTTCTTTCTGCATGTCACCCTGCAAAGAAAAATCACAAAATAAGTGATCACTGTCAGTACAGTTAATGAACATAATATAGGTGGCAATTCCTGTAGATTGCGAGATGTCTGCTGATCACATATTATCCAGGCCACAGAAACCTGAAAACTCTCATGAAGCCAGATAGCCTTGGCTGTGTGTGGAGGAAAACTTCAATTCAGTGACAATAACATGGAACAAACTGCCTACAAAGATGCTAGAAAGGGAGCTGAATCAAGGATATGAAAATGAAATGTTAAGACTGCTTGAGAAAAGAAAGGCAGTAAAATTGCTGAATGACTTCCTGCTAACCTATTAAATAAAACGTTGTGACAAAAAAGGACGTAACTCCATTACTACATTAGAAGGTGAATAATAATTACAAAGAAACCTTTACAACAGCCAACAATATCAGATATACACCATATTGAACAAAGAACAAAGAAAGTTTACAGCCCAGGAACAGGCCCTTCAAGCCTGAGCCGATCCAAATGTACTGTCCAAACCTGTTTGTCAATTCCTAAGCATCTGTATCCCTCTACTCCCCACCCACTCATGCATTTATCCAGACGCATCTTTAATGAATCGACCGTGCCTGCCTCGACCACCTCTGCTGACAACTTGTTCCAAACGCCCTCCACCCTCTGTGTGAAGTAAAACGCGTTTTTGCTTTGAATAAGTGCTGCCCTTGCCGCGTTCATTGTAATGGTAGCTCTGCCTCATTCTTAATTCAGGCAGTCGCATCTCGTTTAATGAAGCTGCTTTTTGAGAGTATTGATTGGCCGTTTTTGCACAAGGCAGTGTAAGAAACAAGGGTTTGTCGGGGATTTGAACCAGGGATCTCTCGCATGCCCACGCACTAGAAAGCTCGAAGCGCGAATCATAGCTCTATGACCAAAGAGCCACATGCCCCATTTTTGGAGCAATGTGCCAATCCCTTAAATGCTGCTCAGTTCCTTGAGAATCTAACCTTTTCGTTGTGAACATGAGGAAAGGAGCAATCCTTTTCTAGGATGCAAACTGTATACGTGTCAAACTGAGGGAATACACAAGGAAAATAGCTTTAAGAGAGATAGAAAGTATTTGAGCACCTTTGGAGTGTCTGCTCCCTCCCTGTATTCACTCCGGTTGCTACAAGTGAACAGTGTTTCACCCACCCCGACCTCCCCTTCCCCCTCGCTGCTGGAGGATGGTATATGGAAAGGGGGAGACATTGCTTTGCTCCCAGATGTTGCCCAGAGGGAGGGAGTTTCACTCTGAAACTGACAGGGCTGCATCCGCATTGTGACGTCATCAATGGAGGGCGGGCCGGACAGCTGTCCTGCAGTTGAGGCACGTGTGGAAGGGGAGGGCACTTTGCCAAATCCAACCTCCTCCAAGTCTATGCAGTTTGAGTTCAAGCAAAGCAAGGGGTTTAAATATACTTTAGAAAACCTCCTTTGTGCCGTGGGAAAACTCCTGCCGCGGGAAATGCAGTGTTACAGATTCATAGTAACAGAAGCAGGAGTAGACCATTTGGTCAAGCCTGCTCCGTCATTCATTAAGATCACAGCTCCACCAACCTGCACTATCCCGATACCCTTAATTCCCCTCCCATGCAAAAACCCATCCAACTGCGTCTTCAATATACTTCATGAAGCTGTTTCAACTGCTCTCTTGGGCAGAGAATCCCATGGAGTCTCACAGAGTGACACAGATGTACAGCACGGAAACAGAACCTTCGGTCCAACTCATCCATGCAGCCCAGATATCCTAACCTAATCTAGTCCCATTTGCCAGCACTTGCCCCAAATCCCCATAAAACCTTCCTACCCTCCAACCTCCAACCCTGGCAACATCCCTGTAAATCTTTTCTGCACCTTTTCTAGTTTCACAACATCTTTCCGATAGGAAGCAGACCAAATTTCATGCAATATTCCAAACGTGGCCTGACCAATGTTTTCTACAGTGGCAACATGAGCTTCCAACATCTATCCTCGATGCTCTGACCAACAAAGGAAAGCACACCAAACGCCTTCTTTACTATCCAATCTGCCTGCGTCTCTACTTTTAAGGAACTATCAACCTGAATACCAAGGTCTCTTTGTTCAGCAACACTTCCAAGGAACTTACCATTAAGTGTAAAAGTCCTGCTCTGATTTGTTTTTCCAAAATGCAGCACCTCATATTTATCTACATTAACCTCCAACTGCCATTCCTCAGCCCATTGGCCCATCTGATCAAGGTCCCGTTGTGATCTGAGGTAACCTTCTTTACTGTCCACTACACCTCCAATGTTGGTGTCATCTACAACTTGCTAACTGTACCTCCTCCGTTTCCATACAAATCATTTATATAAATGACAAAAACTAGCGGACCCAGCATCAATCCTTGTGACACACCATTGGTCGCAGGCCTTCAGTCTGAAAAGCAATCCTCCATCACCACCCTCTGTCTTCTGCCTTCTAGCCAGTTCTTCTAGCCAGTTCTGTATCCAAATGGCTAGTTGTCCCTGCATGCCATGAGATTAAACCTTGCTCGCCAGTCTCCCATGAGGAACCTTGATGAACGCCTTCCTGAAGTCCATATAGATCACGTCCATCGCTCTGCCCTCATCAATCCACATTGTGACTTCTTCAAAAAACTCAATCATATTCATGAGACATGATTTCCCAAGCATAAAGCCATGCTGCCTATCCATAATCAATTCTTGCCTTTCCAAATACATGTAAATCCTGTCTCTCAGGATTCTCTCCAAAACCTTGCCCATCACGGATGTCAGGCTATAGTTCCTTGGCTTTTCCTTACCAGCTTTCTTAAATAGTGGCACCACGTTAGCTACCCTCTTGCCTACCGGCACCTCACCTGCGACTATTGATGATACAAATATCTCAGTGAGACGCCCAGCAATCACTTCCCCAGTTTCCCACAGAATTCTAGGGTACTCCTGATCAGGTCCTTGGGATTTATCCACTTTTATGCATATCAAGATATCCAGCAGATTCTCATCTGTAATATGGGCATTTTTTCAACATGTCACCATCTACTTTCTCACATTCTATATCT
>NW_025210271.1:4916-10052 GCF_004010195.1 Chiloscyllium plagiosum
ATCCATGACTCTATTTGCCAAAGCTATCTCATGTCCCCTTTTTGCCCTCATGATATCCCTCTTAAATATGCTCGTACTGCCTTTATACTCTAAGGATTCACTCGATCTCTCTGTCGATGCCTAACATATACATCCTTCTTTATCTTTACCAAAATCTCATTTTCTCTAGTCATCCAGCATTCCCCAACCTACCAGCCTTTCCTATCACCCTAACAGGAATATACTGTGTCTGGACTCTTGTTATCTCATATTTGAAGGCTTCCCATTTTCCAGCAGTCCTTTAACCTGCGAACATCTGCCCCCAATCAGCTTTTGAAAGATCTTGCCTAATACCTGAGTCTTCCTCCAATTTAGAACGACAACTTTTAGACCTGATATATTATTTTCAATCATTATTCTAATGTTAATAGAATTATAGTTGATGGCCCTTAGGTTTTGCACCCTCGCCAGTATGTACATCCACATCGTGAATTAGAAAAGGTCCTTGTACACACTTCACAAATTCCTCTCTTTGGCAGATAGGTAAATGGGCAGGAGTTATACATTGGGTCCACTCTTCCTTCATTCCCATCAACCCTAACCCCATTCCCACCCCAATAGTCCAACGGCACTTTCCCCTGCAACTGCCGAATGTGTGACACCAGCCCATTTACCTGCTCCCTCCTCACTATCCAAGGGCCCAAACTTACCTTCCAGGTGCAGCAGCACTTTGCCTGCACTTCCCACAACCCAGTCGACTGCATTTGCTGCGCACAATGTGGCCTCATCTACATTGGGGAAAACGAAGCATAAACTGGGTGACTGCTGCACAGACATCTACGTTCTGCTGCAAAAAAGACCCTGAGCTTCCAGTTGCCTGCCAATTACACACACCACCCTGTTCCCTGATCAACATCTCTGTCTCAGGTTTGCTGTAGTGTTCCAGCGAAGCTCAGCACCAGCAGAACGAAGAGCACCGAGTATTACACTTGGGGAGCATACATCCCTCCGATCCCAAGCCTTGTTATCACATAGTCTGTCCTTACACACCACCTATTCTTAGCCACGAACAGTCTCCATTCACCATCTCATGCAGATCGTTATCAACTCCATTTCCTGTCCAACAATTCTTCCCTCGCTTTGGGCTCTGTCCTGATCTATCATTTACTGCATCCGCCTTCCTCCCACAATATCTCCTGCATATAAACCAACGTTTTACCAATCACCATCAGTTGTGTGGAAGGGTCACCGGCAACTCCTGTTTTTTTGTTTCTGATATACAGCATCCACAGTTCTTTCAGATTTTTATTGAGGTAGAGTTGGAAATTGTTTCGAGAGACAGAAGGAGAGGGGGGAGAGACAGAACAGACATGAACTGTTGATCTCCGTTGTTACTCATAACGAAAAATCATTGCAGTGCGATCACTTCCCTTAAGCATGAATAGAGGTTACGGGCAATCCGTGAGTTTGTGGCGCAACGGTAGCCGTCTGACTCCAGATCAGAAGATTGCGTGTTCGAATCACGTCAGGCTCACTGACGTCAACTTCTTACATTTCAAATCAAGAAAGGAGTACGTTCCCTTCAGATATCTGTTGAGCCGAATCTTCTTTGCGGAAACTTTAGATCTCGCGTGAAGCTTTGCTGTAAATTTGATTTGTGAACACTGTGTCAGGGAGGTGGTGTGCCCATTGTCTGGGTAAATGCTCAGCTCCCCCAGTTCATCACGGGATTTAAACACAACCGTCTCCCTCTGGGCAGCCGCTTCGTTCAGTTGGTGACAGCGCGGTGTGAATAACACAATACCAAAATTTTTACAACATAATCCAGAGACTCCCAGCTTTATGTTTCAATCTATCAGGAGTGTGACAGTGAGTTCAGATAGAAATGTTTCCCACCAACAGCAAATCCTTTCCTCTTACTGGACACAGTTAAAATTATCTTTATTCAACAGGAGGAGCGGAAACTACAGTCTGGCGGCCACTCTCCACATTAACGGTGAGCCTGAATTTTATAAACGGTGTCAGTAAAATCCAGTGGCGGACACTGATGTGGTTCAATCGATTTTTTTGCCAAGAGTAATTCACCGAGAGGCTGCTGCTGTGTGAAACAGCGTGGGGAATTACTGCAGGGCCTCCTGCGCATGGGACACACCGCAACTGATGAGTTTCACCTTCACCAGTTTATTCCTATCTCAGAGAAGAGAGGTTTGATGATTCGGATCATAGCAGCCAGACAGAGGACAGGAGAAGAGCACTCAGCCCTTCACAAGCTTGTCACCACAGCTGGGTCATCGTGGCCCGTGTGTCAGTATGGGATAGTAATCTGCATCGACTGACTGGAAGCACAGCAAATTGGAGTGCTGGTGGGACTATCACACAGGAGAAAACGGCTTCGACCTATCAACTGGAGTGGCTCCCAATGCGCAACTCCGCTCACCTCAACTGAATAACTGTAAACAAATTACTCAGTGATGCAAAGCAATACTCGGTTTTGAATCTGCATTGTGCCATGTACCTTCGAGAATCACGAAATGTGTGACAGCGCAGACTGAGGCTACGCAGCCCACCTTAGCTCTGCTGGCTCAACACAATATGTAAATAAGTGTCTCATTCTGTCGCCTTCTCCCTGTAAATCTGCACATTGTTACATTGAACATGCCCACCTAATTCCCTTTTGTGTCCATTGAAGCTACCTCTTTATTACTGTCAGACAGTGACTTACTGACCCCACTCCCTGTGCGAAAACGGTCTTCCCAATGTCACTTTTACTTATTTTCCTGATGATTTTCAATCTCTGCCAAATCGTTCTCGATCCTTTCAGGCCTGGGAGCATTTTCACTGCATTATTTCCTCTGTCTAAAACCCTCATGACGTGGAAAACTTCAATCAGACCAGCTTTCAGCCCTCTGTTCTCCAAAGAGAGCTGCCCCAAACTTTCCAATCTCCCTTTATTGCTGACATTCCTCAGGACGGTACCATTCACGTTAATCTATTCAGCGCCGTCTGCAAACACTTCACTTCCCCGCTTCCTGAAGTGTCACCCTCAGAATTGAGCGTAATACAGGTGGAGGATTCATTCGAAAAATCTGCAATACTTGTTCTCACTTTGAACAAGTGTTTCCCTTCGCCGTGTTCACTGCAATGGCAGCTCTGCGTCGTCCCTAATTCAGGCAGTCCGATCTTATTTAACGAAGCGGCTTTTTGAGAAAAATCATCGGGCATTTTTGATCAGGTCAATTTAAGGTATGATGGTTCGCCTGGGATTGGAACCCCTGAACTCTCACACGGCTGCATATGCTCGAAGACCCAAAGCTAGAATCATACCCCAGACTAACGAGCCACCAGCCATGGCTGCAGCCACCTCCTGGAGCAGCTGAGACTTGCTCAGTACGAAATACATTGTGCATTGCTCCCAGAATTCCAGCAGGGAAGAGTTTCAAGAACATCTGCTTCTCAATCTGTCTCCCTGCTCCCAGGACGTTGCTGTTTGTCCCGTCCCCAGGGACCGGGATCTCTCCACTGGTGGATAATTGAACTATTTCGTTTCTACTTGCAAGCTGTGCTGGTGGAAGGCAGAGCCCATTCACTCTTCTGCTGTCTTACACTATTACGTGAGGCAGGATAAGTCAGTTACAGTCATGCGTAGGAAATGAGCAACTTTGAACTTGTTCCAGAGGTCCTGTTAACGGAGAGAAAGAAAGGTGCTGTGCTGTCGGGACAGAGAGAAATGGACACCGGAGACTCTTCCCTCAGGTAAATTGATATGAGTACATTTTTGTGCAGTCTGCTTGGTGTTCAGAATTTGTCTTGACACAGCAAGCCTGCAGAAAGTCTTTTATAACACGGCTGTTGGTTTCTTTACTGCAGGAAATGGACAAAAACAGCAAATCATGTGTTTCAACTTCACCGGTTCATTGCCATCTGAGAGAAAAGGTTTCAACGAGATCAGGACACACCGACAGAGAACAGGACAAGACAACTCAGAGCTCCACAAGGGTGCCAGCGCAACTGTGTAAAGTTGACTAATGTTTCGATGTGACATATCGAGCTCAGATACTCTAAGTTTTGGGAAGCAAATGACATGGCAAGGAAAAGAACAGAACGCCGGGAGAGACATTCAGGAAGTCGTTTGAAAGGCAAGATGCTGGACAGAGTACCATCACAAAGGAAAGTCGCTCCAGGAGACACTGAACAATAGCAGAGGATGGCTTCGATCCATCGACCTCTGAGTCACGGGCCGAGCACGCTCCCGCTGCGCCACTCGGCTCCTACGCGCAGCGGCGTTTTCCATAGGCCCCCTCAGCCTTTCGTTTGGCACGTGGCATGCACGTTCGAGACTGATGTCACAGATCTCCACTGCTGTCGTCTTCTATGGTGTTGCACAGACGTATGGAGGCTGTGTAAATACTAACTTTTTCTAACTTCCCACATTCTGTTGGTCGAACTGTGATTTCACTCTGAACAGACGCCATGCGGCCCACCTTCGCTCTGCTGGGTCGACACAGTAAGTAAACGTGGGTCTCTATTCGTATCATTCTCTTGCTTTCTCCATGTAATTCTGCACATTGTTACTTTAAACATGACCACCGAATTCCCGTTTGCGTCCCATGAATCTGCCTCTTTGTCAGTGTCAGTTAGGGATTTACTGACCCCAACCACTCACTGTACGAAAGCGTTCTCCTTAATGTCACTTTTGGTTCTTTTCCTCATGACTTTAAATCTCCGCCGAATCGTTGCCGATCCTTTCAGGCGTGGGAGCATTTTGACTACATTACTTTCTCTGTCTCGACTTCGCGTAACTTGGAAAGCTTCAATCGGGCCAGATTTCAAACTTCTGTTCTCCGAAGAGAGCTGTCCCAAATTTCCAACCCACCCTCATCGCTGACATCCCTCAAACACCGCAACACTCACGTCAACCTATTCAACGCTATCTCCAATCATTTCACTTCGCTGCTTTCTGTCCCATTGGTACGCCAGGGAGCCCAACCTCGTTTAACGAACGTACTTTTTGAGAAAATGGAAGAGGCACTTTTGCACAAGGCATAAACCGCGGGCTCGTCCGGGATTTGAACCCGGGACCTCTCGCAAATCTACGTCGACGAAGACCCAAAGCGAGAATCATACCCCTAGACCAACGAGCCAGACAGCAAGCGCGCT
>NW_025210271.1:12223-17624 GCF_004010195.1 Chiloscyllium plagiosum
GAAGCGGATGAGAAGGCAAGGTGCAGAACAGAGCGCCGTTATACGGGAAAGCTACTGAAGACGACGTTGAATGAATAGGGGAGAATGTTTTTTCTTTTGGGTTATGGTCCCAACACGCACGCGTTGTGCCATTCTCCCGCATTGCTCGGCAGCTTTTCCAGAGAAGTATTCAGCTTTTCATCTGGCGTGTGGCAGGCACGTTTGAGAATGACGTCAAAAGATCTTCACTGCTGTCGTGTCATATGCTGTTGTGCAGACATATCGTCGATGTGCAAAAATAAACTCTGTCTAGATTCCCACATTCTGTTTTTCGAACTGTGATTTCGCTCAGAATCACTAATTTTCAAAACTCGCAATATTCAAACTTTAACAAAGTGCTCATAGAAATGATTAGTGTACGCCTGGAAGAAATTCTTCCGAACTTACATGGGGAATGTCGCTTTGAGGGGTTTTGAACTTTAAGTAGAAGGAAGGGAAGTTTGCCTCGAGACTGTTTAATGTGGAGATGTGTTCTCCATGTAAACTGGTCGTAGTTGACCATCCCAGTGCTTACCGATGCAGGGCTGCCTGACCCCCAGGGAGGTTTACTTGTAGCAACTGGAGTGAATCCAGGGATGGAGCAGATTCTGCAAAGATGCTCAAATACTTTCTACCTCTCTTTTAGTTATTTTCCTTGTGTATTCCCTCAGCTTGGCACGTGTGCAGTTTGCCCCCTGGAAAATGGTTGCTTTTTACCTCATGTTCACAATTAAAAGTGTAGTTTCTCATGGAACTGAACCGCATTGAAAGGATTGGCATATTGATATATATATGCACACGTATTTAGTTTAAGATTAGTTTAGATTAGATTTGAATGAAATTTTCCTCTAAACATACCTAAGCCTATCTGGCTGCATGAGGGATTTCAGGTTTCTGTGTGCTGAGTATTATGTGATCAGCAGGCACCTGGCAAACTACAGGAACTGCCACCTATGTTATGTTCGTTTAAGTGTACTGCCAGTGATCACTTATTTTGTAATTTTTTCTTTGCATGAAGACGTGCCGAAAGAAATCTGAAAACAAATGATACATCAACTTCTGACAGAGCCACTTGATTCATTGGGACTTGAATATCAGCAGCCATTCCAATCAAGAAGACATGGTTGCTTTTGTTTGCTTGAAAGATTTTGGACACTGGTGCGGCAGGAAGAATACTGAGACACCGAGTGAGGGAGATTCAGCGCGCTGACTGTGAAAAGTGCTTCACAGCTTGGGGGAATCAAAGTCTTATCCCTCACGGTGGGGAGAGACTATGTCCCCGTTCTGATTGTAATTTCAAACTCAGACCAACACAAGAAAAGCTCCCCCTATGGGGAAACTGTGGAAATGTGGGGACTGAGGGAAAAGATTCCCTTCCCCATCCCTGCTGGAAACCCACAGACGTATTCACAGCGGGGAAAGGCCATTCCCCTGCTCGGTGTGCAGGAAGGACTTCAGTCGGATCAGCCATCTGGAGACGCACGAGTGGGTCCACAAGGGAGCGAAGCCATTCACGTGCCCCATGTACGGGAGGGAGTTCACTCAATCAGCTGCACTGCTGACCCACCAGTGGGTCCACACCGGAGAGAGGCCGTTCACCTGCTGTCAGTGCCGGAAGGGCTTCACCTGCTCCTCCCACCTGCGGATGCACCAGTGCATTCACGTGCCATCGCAGGGGGTATGGAAGGAGCGATGACCGAGCGCCGCTAACAACCCAGCTCTGGGGACTCTCAGGTTCGAATCCCGTCGCGGCAGATGGCAGAATTGGGATTCGGTCAGTAATCTGGACTTCAGAATCTAAGGGTGAAACCATTTTCAGAGGGCAAAAACCCATCTGATTCACTCATGTCCTTTTCAGTGATGGAAACTGCCGTTGCGGGAAAGGATTCACTCAGTCGTCCCAGCTGCATGCTTTACCCGGCTGTACGAAGGATCCAGTTACAAAGGGACAACTCAACTGACCAATAATAAAGAAAGTGTGGTGAGAGGAGTGGGGGTGAGTGTGTGCACTTTGAGCTTTTTTTTAAGAAAAGCTACTTTTTGTACGCCTTGTGATGTGGAGATCTGAAGCTGTAACAAAGTTGGGTTGCAGTAAAGGTTACCTGAACTTACTGTCAGGCTTAAATTCTCATTGAAAGCTGTGAGATCCAACAGCTTCTCATTTCTTTCAGCCACCAGCACCGAGTTTCCAATGTCGTGTCTCAGAAGGAGCAATGAATGAGTAGCTAGTATTGTTCGAAATTGTAAATTTTTCAGGACTGCAGGTTTATTGTTTCATTGGCATTGCAAAGTTTACTGGCAACAGTGGGAGGTGTGGGCTGTATTCACTGGAAACAAAGTTTTAAAATGACACAAACACCTGGGTATAGTCCAACAGGTTTATTTGGAAGCATTGGATTTTGGAGCGCTGTTCCTTCATCAGGTAGCTGTTGAGTAGGATGGTAAGACACAGAATATATAACAAAAGATAAAAATGTTATGCAACATAAATGATATACTGAAGAAACCTGTTAAGTCTTTCATCTTTTAAAATGGTTTGCAGATTTCGGTTCATTCATCTGTAAATCCCAGAACTTCTTTTTAGTAACATTCTCCAGGCAACTTAATGTTTTATAAAGGGAGGTGACACCTCAGGTCAGACAACGCATGAGAGCTGTGAGGTTAGAGTCTGTCTGTATCCCAGTCTCGAGTCAGACTGGTTCTATTTCCAAATATATACTGCTGCAAATGCAATTCACCCAAAGACTTCTATGTGTGAGTGCATGCATGAGACAGAGCGTCTGTGTGTGTGCGTGTGCATGCTGGGTAAAGTGTGCGTGTGATGGAGTATAATTGTGTGAGAAGGTGTGTGCATGGATGTGAGTGTGTGAGAGAGAGAGAGAGAGAGAGAAAGAGTTTGTGTGTGTATTGTGTAGCTGGGTCTCCTGTAGTGAGCTGAAAATGTGTTGCTGGAACAGCGCAACAGGTCAGGCAGCATCCAAGGAACAGGAGAATCGACGTTTCGGGTATAAGCCCTTCTCCTGTAGTGAGACATGAATCCAAGGTCTCAGCTGAGGTCATTCTCGTGTGTTCCAAACTTGTTATCAGTCTCTGCTCGGCCACTAGAAATGATTAAGCAGTTAAGCAGTTTCACAACACACACTGGAGGGGGCAAGGTGAAGGGCTTATGTCTGAAACGTTGATTCTCCTGCTCCTTGGATGCCGCCTGACCTGCTGTGCTTTTTCAACACCACACTCTCGATTCTGATCTCCAGCATCTGCAGTTCTCACTTTCTCCTCATGGGCGAGGTGGGACTTGTCTTTTATTCACTCATTCACTCTTACAGCCTGTCCTTGGTTGTGGCCTAACTGTGCATATATCAATGCAAGTTTCAGATAGATTTCTACAGTTTGTTTGTTTTTTTTTAAAAAAAAACATTCTTCCAGACTTTAACAACGTTTCTGAATATATGATTTTAGCTATTCTCAATTTTTAAAATCAGTCATTTCTCGCACACTCTGTTTCCCAGGAAGAATCGTCACCACCCATTCTCTCTTTCTCCTTAAAAGAGCTTGATACAACGATCAAAGAGGGCTGAGGCACCAGAAAGGACGGGGAGGGGCGCTGGTGGGGGTGAAGAAGGGACAGAAAAGGAGAGGGGGACAGAGTTTGGGGGGTAGAGAAGGACTGGGGTTCAGAGGGTTATGGGGTGAGAATGGGGGTGCAGTGTGAGGAGAGAGAATTTGCAGGGGGCAGTGGGTGGGGAGAAAATGGACGGAGTGGGGGGCAGAGTGTGAAGAGAGAGACAGCACAATCCTACCTTCCCCAGAACTGGTATCAGTGTCCCACGAACGAACCCACTCCTCCCACAGCAGACTTGGGGCAATCATTTCTCAATATAGGCGTGGCTAAGGCAGTGGAATCATATCATCCCTACAGGCCATTCACACCGACCTTCCCAATAGCATCCCATCCAGACCCGACGTTTCGGTCATAAGCCCTTCTTCAGGTGAATGTTCTATGCCGAGTCTTTGAATCTCTTCAAATCTTTCCTCCTCACCCTAAATCTTTCCTCCTCACCCTAAACCTGTACCCTCTAGTTTTGGAATACCTCTAACCTGGGGTAAAGGCAGGAACGTTGAGCAGCCAGACAAAATGCAAAAGGAATAAAACGTCGAGGCACAGGGGAAAAAAACATTTCGGCAAAAAGAAAATGGCGTTGGCATTTTTCTCTCGTATTCGCATTTGGACACTTAAAATCTGTCATGATCTGGAGGTGCCCGTGTTGGACTGGGGTGTACAAAGTTAAAAATCACACAACACCAGGTTACAGTCCAATCGACTTGTTTTAGAAACACTGAGCTTTCGGAGCGCTGCTCCTTCATCAGGCGGTTGTGGAGTGTAAGATCAGAAGATCATAAATTTTGTGTTACCATGTTATACTCCACAACCACCTGATGAAGGAGCAGCGCTCAAAAAACCCGTGCTTCCAAATAAGCCTGTTGGACTATAACCAGATGTTTTGTGATTTTTAACTCTAAAATTTGTCAATAACACTAGCATCGTGACAGAGCATACTCCGCGGTGTCAGTAAGCACTGCGCATGTCTGCCGGTGTCAGCAAAGTACTGCGCATACTCCTGGGTGTCCGGCGAAAAGGCGCACGAGCTCCTTTCCATGGACCAATGGAGAACTTTGGAGGATCCGAAGGAGGCTGGTCCTCCTGCCAATCAGAGTCGGCCGTTGTCGAAATGCGGAAGTTGGAACGTGAGCTCTGAAGCCGCTGATGCTGCTCTTTTGTCACTGAATGAAGATTAAACCTCACCCCAGACTATAAATTCCTTCCTCTGTCTAAAATTTGTGAGTATAATACAGTTTTTGCCACCACGTTTTCCATTTTCTTTTCATTCTGGGGTTCAATTATTGATTTGTAGCAACTGAAAGGAAAGAATGAATCGAGGGAGGGGACAGACTCTGGAAAAGTTGATCCAGGTCTGTGTCTCACTTTGCAAACGCAGTGCCACAATGTAAAAGTATAGCCTTTGATGTATGTAAAAAAAAAAGCAGAAAGGAGGTGCATTGTTTATGTAGTGATATGTTGAGATGTGGCGAAAGTGAGATGCTGGAGATCAGAGTTGAAAAGTGTGGCGCTGGCAAACCACAGCAGGTCAGGCAGCAACTGAGGAGGAGAGTCGACGTTTCGGGCACGAGCTCTTCATCAGGAAAGATGTGTGGATGGACAAAGGGGCCTCAGCGTCCTTCGAAACCAGTTACTGCCAGTTGTCAGACAGGTGCAGCAAGAAATGAGCAAAACAAGTGATATATTCGCAAGAGGAATTGAGTTCAGAAGTGTGGATGTCTTTCAGCAGTTAGGCAGGTCATTGAATGTATTCAAGGCTGAGTT
>NW_025210271.1:17713-18980 GCF_004010195.1 Chiloscyllium plagiosum
TTTTCTCCTCTCACCTTAAAAAGATTGCTCCCTATTCTTGAAACAACAACAGATATTGACCTCATCTATGCCCCTCAAGATTTTATAAACCTCAATAAGGTCACCTCTCAACCTCCTATGTTCCAGTGAAAAAGTACCAGCCTATTCACCTAGATGTAAGTAGATCCATATTCAGTTATGATATGTTCAGGCTCGAAAGACCAAATGGCTAACTCCTGCTCCCAATTCTCTCACTGTGGCCAGGACAGCAAGAGACCATAAAACATAGGAGCAGAAATTAGGCCATTCAGCCCATCAGGTCTGTTCATACCTTTCAATCATGGCTGATAGGTTTCTCAACCCCATTCTCCTGCGCTCTCCCTGGAACTCTCCATCCCCACGATACTCAGGAACCTATCTACCTCAGTCTTAAATATCCTCAGTGATCTGGCCTCGACAACCTTCTATAGAAATGAATTCCATAGATTCACCACTCTTTCACTGAAGACGTATCTCCTTATCTGAGTTCAAAAACACCTTCCCTTTACTCGAAGGCTGCGCCCTCCGGTCCTAGTCTCTCCTACCAATGGAAACATCCTCTGAAAGTCTACTCTGTCCAGGCTATTCAGTATTCTGTATGTTTCCATTAGATCCGCCTGAGTCTGGGCCTGTTAATCAGCACGAAACAGACCCTTCAGGATGAGGTACAGCAGGGATTAGGTTCAGCAATGAGAGAATGGAGGGAGAGTATGTGGGACAGAGATTTTCAGCTTCTAGGGAATAAGAGAGGAAAGAGAGTTTAGCATAAATTAGAATTGATCGGATGTGCCAAGGAGTGGCAGATGGGGTTTAATTCAGAGAAATGGGAGATGTTGCATTTTGGTCCAGCAATCCAGGTAGGACTGACACAGTTAAGGGGTATGTCGCAGAACAAAGAGAGCTTGGAGTGTAGGTTCATAGTTCCTTGAAGGTGGAATCTTACATAGACAGTATAGTGAACAAGGTGTTTGGTATGCTTTCCTTTATTGGTCAGAGCATTCAGTATAGGAACTGGGAGATCATTTTGCGCCTGTACAGGACATTGGTTAGGCCACTTTTGGAATACTGCATTCAATTCTGGTCTCTCTGATGTAGGAAAGATGTTATGAAACTTTGAGAGGGGTCAGAAAATATTTAGAAGGCTGTTGCCAGATTTGGAGGGTTTGAGCTGCAAGAAGAGGCTGAATAGGCCAGGGAGATATTTTCTTTGGAGCACCAGAGGCTGAGTGGTAACCTTTAAAGAAGTTTA
>NW_025210272.1:0-5893 GCF_004010195.1 Chiloscyllium plagiosum
TGATTGAGCTCACCTCGGTCTCAGCTGGATTTTACCGCCTGCTCTCTCTCACCCTTCAACTCATTGCAAATTCAACATCTGTATCTCTTCAGTAAATTTGCTCATTGTCCTGGCATCCATTGCATTTTAAATAGGGAATTCCACAGATTCACAGCACTTTGAGATAAGTACCTTCTTCTTCATTACAATTGAATAGAGTCCCGACAGTGCAGAAACAGGGTAATCGTCCATGGAGTCCACACCAACCCTATAATGAGCATCCCATTCAGACTCATCCATTCCCTGTATTTCCCATGGTTATTGGCTTAACCTGCACACGCATGAATACTATGGGCAATTTAGCATAGCCAATCCACTTAACCTGTACATCTTTGGACTGTGGGATGAAACTGGAGCACACAGAGGAAACCCGCACAGACACGAGAACGTGTAAACTCCACACAATCGACTAAGGCTGGAACCAAATCCAGGTCCCTGACGCTGTGAGGCAGCAATGCTAACCAGTGAGCCACCTCTGCTTAAAATCATCTCCTCCTATTAACCTCCTCACGCCCCAGTTGGTTGAATCTATATTCCTCACATCAGGAAATCAGGTTGTGGAAGCAGATGTCTCAGTAAAACCCAGTGACAGTCCATATGTTCTGTTTGTCTGAATGGGGATCCGATACACAACACCCTCCAGTCCACACTTTTCTTTCACTTTCCTCAGAAAGGGCTCCAGTGGCTTCATGGGGACTACAACTCCCACAATCCCTGAGGCAGGGAACACACGTGTGTGGGGAAACCCGGCACTGTTCATGTACAGAATGTGGGTGGGTTTTGGAGATGTGCTTTGGGTAAGTATACTTTGCTGAAAGTATTTCACACTGTGATTGGCTGGAGGAGGAATGTATCTGTTATTAGTATTGATCGGTGGGGTGGGGGTCAAAGTGTCACTACACCAATGTAGGACCACTCTCCATCCCCAATTCATTGTAATGCTGGGAATCAACTAATGGGGAACAAAGAAAGATCTGACCCATTCTCTCAGACTAAAGATTCCTCTTCTGTCCAGGATCTGCCACCTCCTTTTCTGTTTCCTTTTGTTTCATTCTGCTGTTACATTATTGACTTGCAGCAACTGAAAGGAAAGGAAGTGAACCCAGAAAGGGTGCAGAGTCTAACCAGGGACGGGAAGTGGTGGCATGGATCTGTTTATCAGTAACTCTATGAGAATGGGGAGGGTGTACATTAGGGAGTAGCAGAGTCAGAATGGTGGGAGAGATAAGTGGGCTGGAGGGTTACAGCTTTGAAGGAAGAAAGGGGAAAAAGATATTCCAGATAAACTAGAATTGTCTGTTCTGAATTTCTAATCTGTTGTACATATTCCTTTATATAGGGTGCTAGATGGTGAAGATTTGCAGACTGAAATCTCAAAATCACGTGCAGATCGTGATTAAGTTAACCAGCATTTGAAGAAGCAAAGATGGAGAATCACTCGGCCAAAATCCTGCAACTCTCTCTCTCCCAGCATTGTCAGTCTCTCTGCACCAAATGAACTGCGAATGGTTCAAGACATCAGCTCATTACCATCTTCTCAAGGGTAACTAGAGATGGGGAATAAATGCTGGCTGAGCCAGTGATGCCCATATCCTATTTCTATCTCTAGTTGCTGAAACCCAGTTGATGTTACTGCAGGATGATGAGGGATGTTGAGTGCATCCTCTAGGAGGCAGCACCATCGCATTACCCCTGCCTACACCCACACAGTAACACAGCAACGTCACTGGAGCAAAACGCAGTGAAGCTAAAGGAAGACTTAGATATAGTTCTTCGAGCTAAAGTCATGATAGGGGATTGGAACACAGCAGGAACAGGAGACTGAGCTGCATGGTCAGCTGTTTCCCATTGAATGGTGGAGCAGGATTGAAATGCTGAATGGTCTCCTCCTGCTGCTATCTCCCAGGTCTGTATATAGTCATGGAGCCCGGGTAGGAAGGAGGAGGCAGGGCAGGGATTCTCCAGGAGATTGCACTTCCACAACAGTTTTCAGTGAGGGATGGTTTGATGGATTTTATTTAACATTTATCTTTAACACTAGGATTGTAAATTTTGGCTTTAAAATGTTGTAAAAGTTTTTTGCAGAGCAAATAAAATTAAAGAAAATAAATTAAACTGTCTGAATATAACAGTTTTAAAACTTTCAACCCCCTGTAAAACAAAATCCTGTCTATTCCCGTACACCATCACTTTCCAGTTACTCAAACTCCAGGGAAATATTCCCTCCCTGTCTGAACCTTTGGTTTCATTTAACTGCTTTTCAGTTCTCATTCTGTGAGCTGTGAAGTGTTGTTTTCCCCATTTCTAAACCAGAGCCTAGATTAGAGTGGTGCTGGAAAAGGGCTTTTGCCAAAACGTTGATTTTCTGGCTCCTCGAATCCTGCCTGACCTGCTGTGCTTTTCCAGCACCACTCTAATCTCGACATATCATCACCAGCAGTAAACCATTTGTGTCACCAATTGAATATTTCCAAACAAGCCCCTTATGGGCCAAGCAAACCATTACAAGTAACAGAGTGAGAAGGGACTAAATCAAAGTACAGTTGTGGGGAGGGGGCAGCGATGGAGATAAAGCACTATATCCCCTGCCGTGCACACCTCTATCCAAAGGCATCGAGAGCATTGATACACACCACATGCTCCTTCTCCAAGCTCTCCCTTCTCTGTCGCCTTTATCCTCACTCATGGAATAGAATCCCGATAGTGTGGAAGGAGAGCATTGGCCCATCAAATCCCACCGACCATCCGTAGAACATCCCAGCCAGAGCACTCCATCCTGTAACACTGCATTTCCCAAGGCTGATCCACCTAGTCTACGTATTCCTGGACACCGTGGACAATTTAGCACGACTGGTCCATCTAGCCTGCACATCTTTGAGCTGTGGGAGGAAACCAGAGCACCTGGAGGGGACCCACACTCTCATGGGGAGAATGTGGGAACTCCACACAGGCCGTTGACCAAGGCTGGACTCCAACCTTGTACCTGATGCTGTGAAGCAGCCGTGCTACAATTACAATTTTGTGGAGACTTACTGCCCAGAGAGACATCCTGAGGTTCAGAAAGTGGCAATGTAAGTTCTGTCACCTCCAGCCCAGTTAATGTGGTTAACAACAACAACATCATTACTCCAACAGTGTCATCAGGCACAAGGTCCACTCCTGACACTGATGAACAGTAACATCAGAATCAGAGTCCTGCAGTCCACACGGAGCAGCTGGATGACCACGTCCCTGTGAGCACTCACTGGTCTCTCAATCGTGTTGAAGACGCAGCAAATCCCTTGTCACACAGAGGGGTGAACAGCTCCTACCCAGTGTGAACCTGCTGGGGTCTCGGAGGCAGGATGAATCTCTGAATCCCCTCTCCCACACTGAGTACCTGAATGGCCTCTCCCCCTGTGTGGCTCACTGGGGTCTCAGTGGGCAGGATGAATCACTGAATCCCTCCTCCCACACTGACCATCTGAATGACCTCAACCCTGTCTGGGCTCACTGGGGTCTCAGCAGACGTGATGAACCACTGAATCACTTCTCATGCACTGACCATCTGACTGGCTCTCCTCTGTGTGGGCTCACTGGGGTCTCAGGGGGCAGGATGAATCACTGAATCCCTTCTCACACACTGACCATCTGAATGGCCTCTCCCCTGTGTGGGCTCACTGGGGTCTCAGCAGGTGCTGCATTGGAGTAAATCTCTCCCCACGCTGGGAGCAAGTGAATGACCTTTCCCCAGAGTGAGCTCGCTGGTGTTTCAGCAGGTCACTGAGTGAATCCTTTCCCAGACACTGAGAAGGAGAATGACCTCTCCCCGATGGGAATGCACTGATGCCTCCGCAGATGGGAGATTTGAATGAATCCTTTCTCACAATTGAGCAGGTGTAGAGTCTAAATCCTCTGTGCCATCTCTGTTGCCTCAGCTGATTATAAGATCGAGTAACCCCTTTCCCATATGTAAGGCAGGTGAGCGGCCTCTCCGCAGTGTGACTGTGTCCGTGAGTGTCCCACTGGGAGGGTAGGTAAATTTCTTCCCACAACCGCCACTTTTGCATACCGTCGTCCTGGTCCCGTCATTATGGTGTCTTCCCAGATCACATGTCCGGTAAAATATTCGACCACATGCATAACATAGGAATGATTTATCTGGGCTGGGAATGCTGCTTTTCCCTTCCTTATTAACGTTAAGGATCTGCACCTGTGCAATTGGATGACTCTGCAGTTGATGTGATGTTAAAGCTGAGTTTCCCATCTGGGAACTCTCTCTCTCTGTAAAACAAGGTTTGCCCTACCATTACTGCAACTCCCAACACCAGCTCTCCCATCAGTTATCCTGAACTTCTAAATTTGGATTAATCACAATGACCTCAGTAATGTGCCTTTCTTTCACTTGTTGCTGAAAGTAAATTAGGAACATTTTGAATAACTTTGCACAATTTACCAGAATTGAGCAATTTATCTACACCTATTCTGTCATTTACAAGTTTTAACCCATGGGAAATTTGTTAGCTGCTCCAATGACAGTTATAATGCTCTGACCACTTCTACGGAGCCAGTGCAGGTCAATTCTAACAATTATCAATAGATTGCATCTAAACAGGATGCCCCCACAACAGGAAGTGCTCTGACACTCAATGCCAGTAAGTTGTGTTTTTTTTTAAACCCCTCATGCGTCTGGCAATCTGGCAATACAATTGAAGATATTTCATACAGTAACCTTACAGTCTCAATTTTCAGTTCCAGTCCATGAAGCAGCCAGTTACATGCATCAGTGAATTGAATTCTGACGACAGCATTGCCCTGGCTGGAGAGATTGAAGAGCATGAAACTGTCTTCTCTGGAGTATCTAAAATGAAACAATTGAAATGAACAAAATTCTTCAAGAGCTCGATAGGACAGATACAGAAAGGATGTGCTCCCTGCCTAGTTTGTCTGGACTGAAATCAGCGCCAACTGTGGTATCTTTACCCAGCATCGCCTTTAGCTGTATAAATGTTTAAGATGTATTTGCTGCTCTAATTCCACTCTCCCGTTTGTAACTGCTGTAGTTGGAGGCCATGCAAATTGATAAATTTGATTTACTCCATCCCAAAAGCCCTCTGTGTCTGTGTCTCAATTTAGTTCACCGAGACCGTTATTCAATCTGACCTCTTTACAAACCCTGAAATGATATTTCCTTCGAGGGCTCAGAATGAAATGTTCAAAAAATTATTACCGCGCGTAAGGAGGCTGTTTGGGTCATCAGCTCTCCAAAGGATCACTCACCGAATGCTATTCTTATAGCTTAACCCCAAACCTTCCCATTCGTCCTCTTCCAGTAACTGTTGAATTCTATTCTGTTCATTGTACCTGACTCCACTTCACTCTTTGGCAGTGCATTCCCGACCATAAACTTTCTCTGTATGAAAACGTTTTGTCTCATGTCACATGTGCTTCTTTTGTCACACACTTTACATCGGTGCCTCCTCATTATTGATTCTTTCGTGAATGTGAACAGTTTGTCCTGATCTACTCTCACTAATCCCCTCTTGGAGGTATCTTTACCCAGTATCCCCTGGGATCGTGAATATCATCTCTCCCGGTCACAGGAGACCAGTGCGAGACCGTTCAGGTGCTCTTTCTTTGGGACTGCGTTCAGGATATGATCCAGCCTCACTGTACTCCTGTGAATACACACTAGGGAGAGGCCATTCACCTGCTCTGAGTGTGGGAAGCAATTCACTCAGATATCCAGCTTGATGAAATACCAGCGAGTTCACAAGTAACCATAGCGATTGGATTTGTTTTGTTTGTTCATGGGATCACGGCATCACTTTCTGGGGCAGCATTTGTCATCCATTCTGACTGCCCAGGAAATGGT
>NW_025210272.1:6557-14688 GCF_004010195.1 Chiloscyllium plagiosum
CACTGCTCCCCATGTCTAACACACTGTTACCGACTGAACAAACTTCCTGTGTTTGAGCTAAACCTGCTAATGTTCAGTTGCTCCCTCACCTGCCACACGGGTTTAACTCTCATCATGGAATGCTGTCTTGTATTACTGCGGGAATGCCCACAAAGGACTCAGCCTGGAGTCTGTATCCCCTGGGATCCACAATCACCGTTTATTTCCTCCTTCCTCTCTCATTATGGCATTGAACTCTCGGTTTCAATCCATTCTCCTGTCATGCTCTTCAACATGCCCATGTGGGTGGACGAGAGGCAGCTGGGATTTAATGAAGGGAAGTTGGGATTAGGCGAAAGCACGAGGAAAGGTGACAGCAAAGACCATTCTCATTGTAACGGCAGAGTTTCTCTGTGACCCAGTGAGTGCTGAGACACCTGAGAATGTTGAGGAGGTCAATTCAATCAGGGATTTCGGAAAACACTCAGACACTGACCTACCCATCTGATTGCTAACTCAGACAGAGATACACATTTAGATAGCAACTTTGTCCTGGGGCAATGAATCATGCTTCAGACCCAACCTCAAATCTCTGAACCCTCAAAATCAAAGCTTCCTACTTATTCCAGGTTGTCACTCAGCCCCCTCTTTTCTTGAGAAAAACATTTTGAGCTGTTGAGCCTTTCCTCGTGATTATTACCTTTATGTTCCTTTAAGATTTGTGTCGAATCCTTTATTATTTTTCTGTTCCTTGTGAGTGATGCCAGCAGCAGAAACAGTTCCTGACCTGTGAGGGGGTTTGGTTGGAGTATTTGTATTTACAAATTCATGCTCACCCTCACGTACAGTGTGAAACTGCTGTAAAACAGAAGGAAAGAAATGAGTGAGCACCCACAGAAACACAAAGGCAGTGTATGTACCTGAGCTGAATGAACCTGGAAGGAGGAAAACGTGACAACAATCACAACTAGTTAGAATCACAGAATCCCATAGGTGCAGAAAGAGGCAATTTGATCTATCGAGTTGCAATGACCTGCTTTCCCACCCTACCTCCATAACCCCACATTTAACATGGATAACCCAACCCGCCGCACCTGCACACTATAGGCCATGTTAGCACAGCCAATAGAGCAAACCTGCAAATCTGTGGGAGGGTCACAGATTACATCCAAATGGTCGGAATTGTGGGTGAAGGATCACAAATACTTCAATCTGACATAAATGCTCTGTTTTTAAAAATAAAATCTGGGGGAAACTGCAACCAGAAAGATTTTCAATTATCTCTGGAGGAAGAGAATGCAAAACTCGTGCCACTGATCCAGGGGGCGCAGTGAAGTCACAGAGGTCTGGGAACCATCAGAAATGTAACAGGTTGTGAGCAAGTTGGGGGTGTGACAAGGACATAAGGACACTCTGTCACACAGGGGAAGGCAGGAGAGATTAAACAGCAGAAATGGTAGTCCCTCAAGGCCACGGGGAATGGAGTTAGGGCTGGGAAAGAAACAAGGAAACACAGTGAGCAGCTGTCAAAGAAATACATTGAAAAAACAGATTATAACAACATAGAGGGCAGAGTACGCTGTCTGAAGTTATTGCTCTGAATGGTGAGTACAGAACGCTGTAAAGCCTGGGTAATTCTATTTCTGCCAACACAGACAGGATGGGCCAAATGGCCTATATCTGTGCTGCAAATTTCTGATAAATGTATTCCGACATTTAGAGTTCAAATTGATGATGCTCATAAATTCTGAAATTTGACTGGAGTTTAATATTTTAGGGAAATGTCAAATATATCACATTGATCCCATTCTGCAGACTTTAGTCCATTGTCCTTCATGTTCCAGCATTTCAGTTATATCCATGTCCTTTTATTCTAATTGATGCTGGTTACTGCCTCTGCACCTGTCTCCCACCATCTCCATTTGAAATGAATTCTACCCCCGACCTTTCAGAAAATTAGTTTCAATCTAAAACCTCCAGTTACCGACCTCTCTGTTATAAATAGCTCCTTCCTATCCACTCGATCTGGATTCCTCAGCATTTTATCGCTTCAATTATATCTCATCTCATCCTCCTCAGAAAACATCCCCAGCCTACCCAACCTTTCCTCAGAGCAGAAATTTTCCAATTGTAGAAACATTCTGATCAATACCTTCTGTACTCTCTCTGGTGTGATCACATGAACCCTGGAATGTGGGGATCAGAAATGTGTGCTGTACTTTTGCCGTGTTCAAACTAGTGTTCCTGACATTTCCCATGTCACCTCCATGTTCTTGCGGTTGTCGCTCATACAAGAAGTGCCCTCTTGTATCAGCGACAAGATACAAGATGGAACTGGATATGCACTCCATGGGGCTGGAATTCCCTACCACGTGTTTATTTGTTAACTAATCCTAAATTAACTTCAGATTAAAACAAGATTATCAATTTCTTCCATTATACTCAAGTCACCCTACTTTTTAAAATCTCTTTAAAATTATTGCTATCAAAACACAACAGGTTTTAATTTGCTGATCAAGTATTCAGATGTCTCCACTGTTACAATCAATTGAAGATTATCTTTACCTTCAGCTACATTTGGTGAATTGAACACTGATTGTAAATATATGAATATCAAACGGAATTGAGTTTTATGATAATTAATCCAGTCTGACATTCTTGTTGGTTAATATCTTGAAGAGAACGGTTCTCAGAGCTCCAGCTGTGCTCTGATTTCATTCACAACTGGATATGGCTGGACTGCAGATTTTAGATCTTTTCTGTTGTTTCCAGAATTGATTCGCCTGTCTATCACTTGCCGCTTATGCTGTTTGGAACACAAGTAGTCCTCTTTGGTAACTTCATTAGGCTAACACCTCATTTTAAGGTATTCATGCTGCTGTTACTGACATGCCCTCCTGAACTCTCTCAGTTGAATGAGGATTGATCCTCTGGTTTGATGGTAAGAGATAAGTTGGGGAATATGCTGGGCCGTGATTCTGTAAGTTTTGTTGTAGTACAATTCTACTGCTGTTGATGGAAGGAAAGAGCTAAACTCTTGCACTGTAAGCCGTATATGCAAGAAGCTACATGCAGTATCATGAACACTGATAGGCCAAGAAATGAAATGCGAGCATCACTGTACAATGATGCAGGATCACAACTGCAGCAAGGGGAGATTAAGAGCCAACTTGACATAGGAGTTGGGAAAGAAGCAGCTGATCAGATTGTCTCATTCATAGTCACAAAGAGACTCTTTGAGATTAATGTACTGTTGGAGGTGAGGATGGAGGAGGTCGGGGAAATGGAGAGCCCTTCAAAAGAAACTAATCTGCCTGAGAGTTATGGGATATGGGGTGATGTGACAGTGAGGGGATATGGGGTAATATGACTGTGAGTGGATATGGGGTGGTGTGACAGTGAAGGGATACAGGGTGATGTGGCAGTGAGGGGATATGGGGCGGTGTAGCAGTGAGGGGATATGGGTTGATATGACAGTAAAGGGATATGGGGTAATGTCACAGTGAAAGGATAAGGTTGATATGACAGTGAGTGGGTATGGGGTGATGTGACGTTGAGGGGTTATGGGGTGATGTGACAGTGAAGGGATATGGCTGATATGACATAGCATGCATATGGGTTGATGTGACATTGAGGGGATATGGGGTGATGTGACAGTGAAGGGATATGGCTGATATGACATAGCATGCATATGGGTTGATGTGACATTGAGGGGATATGGGGTGATGTGACAGTGAAGGGATATGGCTGATATGACATAGCATGCATATGGGTTGATGTGACATTGAGGGGATATGGGGTGATGTGACAGTGAAGGGATATGGCTGATATGACATAGCATGCATATGGGTTGATGTGACATTGAGGGGATATGGGGTGATGTGACAGTGAAGGGATATGGGGTGGTGTGACAGTGAAAGGATATGGGGTGATGTGACAGTGAGGGGATATGGGGTAATATGACTGTGAGTGGATATGGGGTGGTGTGACAGTGAAGGGATACAGGGTGATGTGGCAGTGAGGGGATATGGGGCGGTGTAGCAGTGAGGGGATATGGGTTGATATGACAGTAAAGAGATATGGGGTAATGTCACAGTGAAAGGATAAGGTTGATATGACAGTGAGTGGGTATGGGGTGATGTGACGTTGAGGGGTTATGGGGTGATGTGACAGTGAAGGGATATGGCTGATATGACATAGCATGCATATGGGTTGATGTGACATTGAGGGGATATGGGGTGATGTGACAGTGAAGGGATATGGCTGATATGACATAGCATGCATATGGGTTGATGTGACATTGAGGGGATATGGGGTGATGTGACAGTGAAGGGATATGGCTGATATGACATAGCATGCATATGGGTTGATGTGACATTGAGGGGATATGGGGTGATGTGACAGTGAAGGGATATGGCTGATATGACATAGCATGCATATGGGTTGATGTGACATTGAGGGGATATGGGGTGATGTGACAGTGAAGGGATATGGGGTGGTGTGACAGTGAAAGGATATGGGGTGATGTGACAGTGAGGGGATATGGGGTGTTATGACAGTGAGGGGATATGGGGTGATTTGACAGTGAGGGGATATGGGGTGTTATGACAGTGAGGGGATATGGGGTGATTTGACAGTGAGGGGATATGGGGTGTTATGACAGTGAGGGGATATGGGGTGATTTGACAGTGAGGGGATATGGGGTGTTATGACAGTGAGGGGATATGGGGTGTTATGACAGTGAGGGGATATGGGGTGATTTGACAGTGAGGGGATATGGGGTGTTATGACAGTGAGGGGATATGGGGTGTTATGACAGTGAGGGGATATGGGGTGATTTGACAGTGAGGGGATATGGGGTGTTATGACAGTGAGGGGATATGGGGTGTTATGACAGTGAGGGGATATGGGGTGATTTGACAGTGAGGGGATATGGGGTGATGAGACAGTGAGGGGATATAGGGTGATGTGACTGGGGAATGCATTGGGTGCTGTTTCTGATGGAGACACTTGGAGCTCAGCTCTGAGTGAAGTAGGTTGTGAGAACCTGAACGGGTGGCCAATGAGGGACCATAAGGTATAGGAACCAAAATAGGCCATTCAGTCCATCGAGTCTGCTCCACCGTTCAACCATGGCCAATCTGTTCATCCTCAACTCCACCCTCCTGCCTTTTACCACAAGGGATTTCTTTGGGAACAGTGACCAGTTTTAGAATACTCGGAGATAAAGAAGAGAGTGGTCCTAAGGGAAGAGGATTAAACTGGGCCAAGGCCAATTATACCAAAATTAGGCAGGAGCTTGGAAATGTGAATTGGGGGCAGCTATTTAAAGGGAAGTCCACATTTAATATGTGGATGGCTTTCAAAGATAGGTTAAAGGTAGTGCAGGATAGGCATGACCCCTTGAAAGCAAAAGATAGGAAGGGCAGGATTTGTGAACTGTGGATGACAGGAGAAATTGTACGACTAGCCAAGAGGAAAAGGGAAGCATACATAAGGTCCAGGCAGCTAAGAACAGAACGGGCCCTAGAGGAATATCGAGAGAGTAGGACAAGTCTTAAACGAGGAATCAAGTGGGCTAAAAGGGGTCATGAAATAGCTTTAGCGAGCAGAATTAAAGAGAATCCCAAAGCATTTTATTCTTTTTTCAGAAGCAAGTGGGTAACTAGAGAAAGGATTGGTCCACTATAGGATAATGAAGGAAGGCTGTGTGTCGAACCTGAGAGAATGGGTGAGATTCTGATTGATTACTTTGCATCAGTGTTCACTGAGGAGAGGAACATGATGGATGGTGAGATTAGAGATCGAAATTTGAGTACTCTGGATCACGTTGACATAAGGAGGGAAGATGTGTTGGGTAGGCTCGAGGTTATTAAGGTGGACAAATCCCCAGGACCGGATAGGATCCAGGTTGCTGAGGAAGGCGAGATAGCTGGGGCCCTGACAGATATCTTTGTAGCATCCTTAAATACAGGTGAGGTGCTGGAGGACTGGAGGGTTGCTCATGTTGTCCCCCTGTACAAGAAGGGTAGTAGGGATATTCCAGGTAACTACAGACCAGTGAGCCTGACGTCAGTGGTGAGAAAGTTGCTGGAGAAGGTACAGAGGGATAGGATCTATTTATATTTAGAAAAGAATGGTGGATAAAGAACTGGTTGAACAACAAGAAACAGAGAGTAGTAGTTGAAGGGAGTTTCTCAAAATGGAGAAAGGTGACCAGTGGTGTTCTATAAATGATCTGGAAGAGGGCATTGGTGGTCTGATCAGTAAGTTTGCAGCTGAGATGAAGATTGGTGGAGTAGCAGAAAGCATAAGGGACTGTCAAAGAATGCAGGAGAATATAGATAGACTGGAGAGTTGGGCAGAAAAGTTGCAGATGGAGTTCAATCCGAGCAAATGTGAAGTGATGCATTTTGCAAGGTCTAACTCTAGAGTGAACTATACTGTAAACGGAAGAGCCTTGGGAAAAGCTGATGAGCAGAGAGATCTGGGAGTTCAGGTGCATTGTAGCCTGAAGGTTGCTGCACAGGTGGATAGAGTGGTCAAGAAGGCATATAGTATGCTTGCCTTCATTGGACGGGGTATTGAGTATGAATGATGGCAGGTCAAGTTAAAATTGTACAAGACATTGGCTCGGCCGCATTTAGAATACTGTGTACAGTTCTGGTCGCCACATTACCAAAAGGATGTGGACGCTTTGGAGAGGGTGCAGAGAAGGTTTACGAAGATGTTGCCTGGTATGGAAGGTGCTAGCTATGAAGAAAGGTTGAGTAGGTTAGGTTTATTTTCACTAGAAAAAAGGAGATTGAGGGGGACCTGAGGTTTATAAAATCATGAGGGTATAGACAGGGTGGATAGAGACAAGCTTTTTCCCAGGCTGAAGGATTCAATAACAAGAGGTCACGCTTTCAAGGTGAGAGGTGAAAAGTTTAAGAGGGATACACGCGGCAAGTACTTCACACAGAGGGTGGTGGGTGTTTGGAATGCGTTGCCAGCAGCGGTGGTAGAGGCAGGCACGGTAGATTCATTTAAGATGCGTCTGGATAAATGCATAAGTAGAGGGATACAGATGCTTAGGAATTGACCGACAGGTTTAGACAGTACATTTGGATCGGCTCAGGCTTGGAGGGCCGAAGGGCCTGTTCCTGGACTGTAAATTTTCTTTGTTCTTTGTTCTCTTTGTTTCACCCATAATTCTCCTTCCTGATTAAACAACTGTCCATCACATCCTTAAATCTGTTCAGTGACCCAGCCTCGACAGCCCTCTGTGGTAAAGAATTCCACAGATTCACTCCACTCAGAGAGAAGAAATTCCTCCTCATCTCTTCAATGGGTGCCCCCTTACTCTGAGATGATGCCCCTCTATTTCTAGTCTGTCCCGGAGGGGAAACAGGCTCTCCACACCTCCCCTCTCAAGGCCCGTCAGAATTGTCTAAGTTTCAATGAGGTCATCTCTCATCTTCTATATTCCAAGAGTAAAGGGCCAACCTACTCAACCTCTCCTCATCAACAGTCCATCTATAGCCAGCAGCAGCCAAGAGCTTCTTCTCTGGACTGTCCCCAATGTCAGTTTCCTTAGATACAGGGCCCAGAACTGTTCACAGTGTTCCAGCTGGGGTCTGACTCGTGCCTGGTATAGTTTTAGCAAAACCTCCCTCTTTTTATACCTCACTCCATCAGAAATAAATTCTGTCTGCTTTCCCATTACTAACGGAACTTGGAGGGTCGCGTTTTGTGAGTTCTACACGAGGACTTCCGAATCCCTCAGTTCTGTAGCTCCCTGCCATGTTTGCCACATTGTCAGTAACGTTCAGGAGGTGGATGGGTGTTGGGGGTCGGAGGGGATTGTGGAGGCAGTGGATTCGGGTGATGAGGGAGGGGGAGGGGGTGCTTCTGTTTGGAGTTTGCCCTGAGACATTGCCAAGGTCGGGGGGAGCATGAGGAAGTGGGGTTGGTCTCCAGCTATGGCTCTGGGGTCTCTACTACCTAAGGGAGTTCAGGAGTTGGAGGAAGGGAGGCACAATCTACCGGGGACATCGGAGTGGTGGGAAGCGAAGGACTCCTACAGTTTGAGGAGGGAATGAAGTTAGGAGTGAGGGGGGGAAGGAGAGTGAGGGAGGGCAGGGAAGGAGGGTTGTAAGGGAGAAAAGTG
>NW_025210272.1:17470-18713 GCF_004010195.1 Chiloscyllium plagiosum
GGGGACGGAGGGGGGGGGTGGGGGAAGAGATTGAGGATAGGTTGAGGGACGAGAGTGAGAGTGGAATGTGGGGGAGGGGAGTGAGGAATGGGTTAGGGAGACAAATGGAGTCTGATTTGTTGAGGTCCGTGCATGAAGGAACAGCCCTCAGTGAGGTAACAGTCATGGTGTCCACTGTCCAACCAATCAGAACCATTTTTACTCCTATAGTAGAAATTGTTGTTCTCTTGGGGATTTGGTATTCTTGTGATTGTGTCCTGCCTCCAGTCGCCTCGGGCTCCAATCCACCAATCAGATCATGGAAGGAGCTGGATGGGAAACGTTCAAAGGGCTTTCAGATGTGATTGGCCAAGATTGTGATAGGTTAAAGTGAGCTTTGGGAACACACACTTGGGAGCTCGGAGGAATCTTATGGGATTAGATGGAATGTGGTGTGATCTGTTGGAATCTGGCGGGGCCTGGTGGAATCTGGTGGGGTCTGGGAATCTGGTGGGATCTGTTGGAGTCTGATGGGGCCTGGTAGATTCTGGTGCGGCCTGGTGGAGTCTGGTGGGATCTGGTGGGGCCTGGTGGGATCTAGTGGGATCTGGTGGGGCCTGGTGGAGTCTGGTGGGGTCTGGTGGGATCTCTTTACCTTCGATGATGATCTTTGCCGAGTCGAAGGCTTCTCCGAAGGTATTGCTGATGGAGATGGTGTATTTTCCCAGATCAGAGAGTGTCCCATCCCTAACCACCAACGCTACGACATCAGGGTCCTCAAACATATAGCGGTACTTGGGCCCATCCTTCAGCTCCTGCCCGTCCTTGAACCAGCGGATGAGGGGGTCAGGGAAGGCACTGACCCTGCAATCCAGCCTTGCTGCACTGCCCTCGATCAGCACCACATCCTTCAGCTCTTTCAGGATCCTCGGTGGGCCCTTCTCCCGCAGCTCCTGCCGGGACCTGGATAAGACGGGAAGGCAGGATGAAGGGAGGACATTATCGAATAACCAATCACCGTGCCTGTTTACAGCTAGGTGGGCTGGCCAAATTATCCCCGAGGGAGGAACACTCTGACCCCTGAGGGAGTTACACGCTGAACCCCCCAGGGAATTACAGAGTGACCCCTGAGAGGATTAACACTGACTGGGATCTGCCGCAGTGGCTGAGCTTGCCCTTGCCCCTCGCCCCTTGCCCGCATGCCCCCTGCCCCCTGCCCGCATGCCTCCTTCCCCCTGCCCCATGCCCCCTGCCCCCAGCCCCA
>NW_025210272.1:18727-18981 GCF_004010195.1 Chiloscyllium plagiosum
CTCCTGCCCACTGTCCTGCCCCCTGACCCTCTGCCCCATGCCCCCTGCCCCTGCACCTTGCCCCCTCACCTCCTGCTCATGCCCCCTGCCCCTTACCTGTGCCCTCGGTACGAGGCCTGGATTTTAATGGCTGCATCTTGAACTTTGGGATCGTTGATGTCGATGGTGCATCCTGGGGGGGGCGCAGCTTTCTTTGCAGGTGCAGCCTTCGACATCTGCCAACAACAACTACAACAATTGACTGGTGCCTGGCA
>NW_025210273.1:0-1100 GCF_004010195.1 Chiloscyllium plagiosum
CCTGTCCCTCAGGATTCCCTCCAACAAATTGCCAATCGCCGAGGTCAGGCTCACTGGGCTATAGTTCCCTGGCTTGTTCTTACCACCCTTCTTAAACAGTGGCACCTCGTCAGCCAACCTCCAGTCGTCCAGCACCACACCTGTGACTATCGATATTCAAATATCTCAGCAAGAGGATTTACCCACCTTTATGTATTTTAAGACATCCAGCACCTCCTGCTCTGTAATCTCGACATTTTTCAAGATGTCACTATCTATTTCCCCACATTCTATATCTTCCATGTCCTTCTCCACAGTAAACATTAATGCAAATACTCCTTTAGTATCTCCCCCATCTCTTGCAGTTCGACACATAGGCTGCCTTGCTGATCCTTGAAGGGCCCTATTGTCTCCCTAATTAACCCTTTATCATTAATATATTTGTATAATCATTTTGGATTCTCCTTAATCCCATTTGCCAAAGCTATCTCAAGCCCCCTTTTTGCCCTCATGATTTCCCTCTTAAGTGTACTCCTACTGCCTTTATACTCTAAGGATTCACTCGATTTATTCTGTCTATACCTAACATATGCTTCCTTCTTTTTTTTTTGACCAAACCCTCAATTTTTATAGTCATCCAGCATTCCCCACACCTACCAGCCTTGCCTTTCACCCCAACAAGAAAACACTGTCTCATTATCTCATTTTTGAAAACTTCATCAGTTACCATCCATTCCTTTACCTGCAAAACTCCGCACCCAATCACCTTTTCAAAGTTCTTACCTAATACTGCCAAAATTGTCCTTTATCCAGTTTAGAATTTTAACAGTTAGATCCTGTCTATCCTTTTCCATCACTATTTTGAAACTAGTAGAATTATGGTCACTGGCCCCAAAGTGCTCCCCCCCTGACAGTTCACTCACCTGCCCTGCCTTATTTCCCAAGAGCTTTGAACTTTCTCTTGTAGGTTCATCCACGTACTGAATCAGAACATCTTCTTGTACACACTTAACAAATTCCTCTCTGTCTAAACCCTTAACACTACAGCAGTCCCATTCTACAGTTAGAAAGTTAAAATCCCCTACCATAACCACCCTATTATTCTTACAGATAATTGAGAT
>NW_025210273.1:1190-4809 GCF_004010195.1 Chiloscyllium plagiosum
CCTGTAGCATTTGTATCCTGGAACATTAAGCTGCCAGTTCTGTCCATCCATGAGCCATGTTTCTATAAATGCTCTCATATCCCAGTACCATGTTCCTAACCATGCCCTGAGTTCATCTGTCTTCCCTGTTAGGCCACTTGCATTAATGTAAATGCAGTTTGATTTATCGGTCCTACCTTGTTCTCTGCTTTGTCCCTGCCTGCCCTGACTGTTTAACTTGCTCTTCTTCCCAACTATACCAGTCTTAGGTTGATCGCTTTCCCCACTATCTCCCAGGGTCCCACACCCCCACCTTATTACTTTAAATCCTCCCAAGCAACTGCAGCAATCTCCCTTTAATTCCCTTCCAATTCAGGTGCAATCCATCCTTCGTGTATAGGTCACTCCTACCCGAGAAGAGCTTCTAGTGATCTAAAATGTGATCCCTTATCCCATACACCAGCTCCACAGCTATACATTCACTTGGACACTGCCCTCCCTCCACTTCCTGGGGCTCTCCACCTCCATCAACAGTGACCGACTCAACACTGACATCTTCTACAAACCCACCGGCTCCCACAGCTAAACAAGGGCAGAATTCCCCTGATCTTCACGTTCCACCCCACCAACCTCCGGATACATTTCATTATCCTCCACCATTTATGCCACCTACAAATGGACCCCAGCACCAGAGAGAAATTTCCCTCCACACCCTTATTTGCTTTCTGTAAAAACCATTCCCTCCGCAACTCCCTTGTCAGGTCCATACACCCACACCCCACCAACCCATCCTCCTCTCCTGGCAGCTTCCTCTGTCACCACAGGAATTGTAAAACCTGTGCCCCCAATTCCCTCTCACTTCCCAAATACCCGAAAGCTGCTTTCCACATCCATCAGTGTGATCTCGCTGGTGTGTAGTGAGTTGAAATGATTGCCTGAACTTAATGCCGCAGTGAGAACTCCTGAATGGTCTCTCCTCTGTTCAAATACGTCAATGGCACATCAGTTGCCCAGAACTTCTATGGCATTTTCCACAGTCTTGTCATTTTAAAAGTTCTTTTATCTGGGTGAACTCTATGGTCTGCCTGCAGTTGAGAAGACTGAGTGAATCCCTTCCCACACTTGGAGCAGATGAATGGTCTTTCCTCAGTGTGAGTACATTGCTGAATTTCCAGTTGAGGTGGGGATTTGAATCCTCCTTCACCATTCTCATATTTCCATAATTTCTCCCCAGCTTGACTGTGATTATATCTTGACAGTTCAGATGATTTCATCCACACAGAGGACAGGTGCACAGTTTCTCCTCACTTGGTGTTTTCTCCTTCCAAGTTCAGAATTGAACAAAATTCCAATCATAAAATAAAAATCATTTTTTCCAATTCTAACATGATAGCTGGTTCTGTTTCCTGACCACAGACTGTCCCCTTCACATAGTCTGTGTAGCTAATTAAAGAGAAGGAAAGTGAGTGAGACGACCACAATTTGGCTGAATGGTCCTCACTGAGACCTGGCTGCAGGATGAAGTTCTAGGACATTCCAGAAGAGGGCGTGCGATGTCTACCCCAAAGGACGCCAGTGCGCAGTCGCCGGATTGAGCACGTTGGAGCATGCGCACATTGACTGAAGGCCCCTTTTTGAGTCTCAAGATCATGGGGGGGAGGGTTAATAGAGCCAGCGGTGGGAGAGGTGGTGCGATCCGTCTTGGTAATATTCAGCATTCACAGCTCTGGGGAGGGGGGACAAGCATTCACAGCTCTGGGGAGGGGGGGGGGACAGGCAACACAGTTCTGGGGGTGTGAGAAACAAAGCTCACTCACTTCAATAATTTCAGTCCGAGACCAAAAATCTGAATCAGTAGTGTCGTTTATTTGTACACCTGCAGGTGGGTGTAATGTCTAATGCCAGGGAAGGCAATGACAAATACACACTAAACCCAACAAACTCTTGAAATTTATACATTTTAAATTCCCATATTTTTCTCATTTCATTGTCCTTCGCTTACGTCACTCATTTCCTTAAGACTGATCCCACAACTTCTGTTTATCCAGCCTTGTCCGTGACAAACTCTTATCTCTGGCTCCCAAAAGGTTGTTTGACGTCAGTCCACTGCAGGTCATTGTTTAGGCATATCTTTTCTTTATCAGCATCTATTTCTATCCAGAGGCCACTTTGACCTCTTTAATTAGGGTTTGTTTCTGTGTCTCCGTGTAAGGGGGAAACAGATGTTTTTCCTGTTTGCCCATACATCCACCATTGTTCTGTAATCACGTCTCATGCTTACGTATCATTTCTTTAGCTGATTATATATTTTCTCATTCTTGTTCTGTATCAGAATTTATAGTTGCAGAAATAACATTAATTCATCTATATCCCACAATTTCCCCTTTGTCTTTTCATTACCATTTGTTATCTTCTGCATTTTTGTACCCCCTTTTTTTTAAACATCGCTCCCAAAATTCGCAAGCATCATTTCAGAGATTTCATCCATCTTGGTTTCACTCATCTCCTTATGATTTAGTTGATAAAGTTCCTCTGTCAGATTTCCTCTTAGGGGCATTTGTTTCATCAAGGTTGTCTCAATCAGCCTCTGGGTGAGCCCTCGTATACAGGGTATGATACAACAGCCAATGGCCACCAATACCCCGACTACTACTATCAGGGAAGTAAGGATAGAAACCACCACCCCTTTCCATTTTCCAAACCAGGATTCAAGCCATCCCGTGAGAGATGTGTCTACTCCTGAATACTCAGCCAGTTCCTCTGCTAAGGTAATCAATCCCCGTCAGGCCCGAGTAATTGAACCATCAGGCGCAGTATTATTAGGAATAAAGGTACAACAGCTTCCTCTTAACATCACACACACACACACACCCTTTTTCTGCTAAAATCATATCAAGGGCTATTCTGTTTTCCCATGCCATCCTACTCGTCGCATAAAGCTGTTCTGATATTCCTTTAACCGCCTCTCTTGTACAATTTATAAATCGCTGTTGATTATAGAAAATGTAATTTATCCAATCTACATTTTTATTCATTGTTACCCACCAAAAGAGAGCTGACTCAAAGCCTGCTGCAATCTGGTTACGAGCCTTGAATTCATCAGGTACTCCCATAGGGACTCCTACCGAGTCGAGATAAATCCTGTCATCAAAAGAAGTATCTAACAGTAATCTCTTACCCCTTCCCTTTTTCCCTACTATCTTTTCCTTCTCAAATGCCAGGGTAAATGGAATTGCCAATTGTACAATTACACATATCCCTCTCCAATCCGGAGGTAGCGTGGGTCTCAATATTTTGCCTTCACAGTACCACCACAGATCAGCTCGGGGAACCTTTAGTGCTGAGTAGTTCCCTCCCTTCTCCGATTCGATAACTTTCTTAATCTCTGTACATAATTTCAGTTCCCCCAAATCTCTCGACCGACACGTACCTCGCCTGCGCACACACGACGTGTGATTTCCAACTGCGGTGGAAAATGTGGGGGGAACTTTTGCATCTTTCTCCTCCAAGGGAGGGAACATGAGAGATAGGGAGGTACAATTCCTATCATTCCATGCAGTCTCATCCTGGTACAGGGCTATCATATATTTCATGCCCTTCCTATCTCGCTTCCACCCGAGCGGAAAGGAAACCACCTGGG
>NW_025210273.1:7479-13159 GCF_004010195.1 Chiloscyllium plagiosum
GCTTCCCTCGCCACTTCATCAGCTAATCTATTTCCCCTAACCTCTGGTTCATTTCCTTTCTGATTACCATTTACGTGCACTACGGCTATCTCTCGGGGGAGTAATAGAGATTCCAAGACCCGTGTAATCAATTCTTCATGAACTAATTCCTTCCCTCGGCTATTGATTAGTCCTCTTTCCTGCCATATCTTTCCTAAAGTGTGCACAACACCAAATGCATGTTTAGAGTCAGTGTATACTGTTCCCTCTTTATTTTCTAATGCCCTCAGGGCTCTCTCCAATGCATAGAGTTCGGAGATATGAGCTGACCACCCATTTGGCAACCTTCCTGCCTCCACCACACTACTTTTTGTTCCATCGACAACTGCATACCCATTATGCCTTTCCCTTCAGTCACCCGGGATGACCCGTCTATAAAAAGTCTAGCCCCTGCATGAAGTGGAACATCTCTCAGGTCCATGCGGACCATAGTTTGGTATTCTATAATGTCAAGGCAGTCATGCCCTGGATTCTGAGGAGAGTCTCCTTCCCCTTTCCAAAGAAAGGCAGCTGGATTTAAACAATTGTCAGTGACGAGCACTAGATCATCCTTTTCTATCAGTATCGTCTCATATTTCAAAATCCGTGAGTCTGTCAACCATCGCCCAGCTTTTTGGTTTAGGATTGTTCTCAATTGGTGTCGGGTGCTTACTATTAGGGCTCCCCCAAATGTAAGCTTTCTGCTTTCCTCTACCAACAGTGCAGTGGCAGCGACAGCCTGCACACACTCAGGCCACCCTCGGGATACTGGATCCAATAACTTTGAAAGATATGTTACTGGCTGTTTCATCCCTCCCCTCCTCTGGTTTAATACCCCCCAAAGCTGCTCCCTTATCGACGGTGGCAAAGAGGTGGAAAGGCTTATCTAGGGAAGGTAAGGCTAACACGGGAGCATGAATCAAATCTCTTTTGAGTTTCTCAACTAGTTCTTTTGCCTCATCATCCCAATTTAGACATTTTGTCTCCCCCTCTAATAGTTTGAGATATAATTTCCCAGTCTTCTGAGCATAGGAATCTATCCACAATCTGCAATATCCCGTTAGACCCAAACATTTGCGTAACTCCCGTTTAGTGCTGGGCAGTGGCATCCCCACTATTCCCTTTATCCGTTCCGGGCTTATCTTTCGCTTACCCTCACTCACTAAATGTCCCAAGTATTTTACTTCTTGCTCGACATATTGTAATTTGTTTTTAGATACTCGCAGTCCTTGCTGGCCCAGAAAATTCAATAATTTGTTGGTGGCTTCTACAACTCTTTCTCTTCTTATTCCTGATACTAAGAGGTCGTCTACATACTGCAACAGGGTAGTACCCTTGGGGCTGCTAAATTTCTCCAATATTTGTTCTACATCTGTCCAAATAAATTCGGGGATTCCGTAAACCCCTCGGGGAGCAAAGTCCACCGGTATTGCTGTTTCCGTCCTGTCTTGAGCTCTTCCCATTCAAAGGCAAACAAATTCCTACTTTTCTCCGCCAAGGGACAAGCCCAAAAGGCATTCTTTAAATCTATCACACTAAACTATTTGTGGTCATGAGGGATCTTAATAACGTGTAGGGGTTTGGCCCCACTGGGTGCCTGATCTGTACTATTCGATTCAATGTTCTCAAATCCTGCACCAATCGATAAGTTCCTTCAGATGTCCACACTGGTAGAATTGGGGTATTATAAGGAGACATGCATGGCTCCAACAGTCCATCTCTAATCAGTCCCTCAATTACTGGCTGCAGTCCTCGTTTACCTTCTATGGAAATAGGGTATTGTCGTTCACAGACAACGTCCCCTTTCCGTTTTAAATTTATTAGAAAGGGAGGGATCTGTAGTTTTCCACGATTCCCTTCTCTAGCCCATACAATAGGGTATCTCTCTCTCTCTCTCTCTGCATCCTCTGTCAACATTGTCAGTTGTACAACTAATTCCTTTTCCTGAATTCCAATCTCCAGTCCTAAAAGGATAATTAAGTCTCTCCCCAGTAAGTTACTTCCTATATCAGGGATATACAGCAGTTCCCCTGTAACCCTAGCCTTAGGACCTTCTATCATCGTAGGTTCAAATACCGGAAAAATAAATCCTTCCCCTTTCACCCTCGAAACAGTAATTGATCGTGTTGACATTTCTGCTTTCTTTGGTTTAAAATTCAGCGATGACCGTGCCGCCCCGTATCTACTAGGAAGACTACCTCTTCCCTACAGGGTCCCACCTTCAAGTTTATCAAGGGTTCCTGGTGGGCCCCCGAGGGCAGGAACCCCTGACACCCCTATTCTTCATCAAGATTCATAAGCGGAATTGCCCTTTCTTCCCTTTGTAGATCAGAACACTCCCGCTTAAAATGACCTATCTTTCTGCAATAATAGCATCCTGCCTGTGGAGACTTCCATCTCTGCCCCTGTCGCCCAAACCCTCTATCAACTGCTCCCCCTTGTCCTCTCCCTCTCCCTCTCTGTCCGACATGCTGCCTCCCGCTGCTGCGGTTGCTCACTATTGTTTCCATTCTCCTCTTAACTACCTCATCCACCGTAGCTACCATCATTTACGCCTTCTGTTTTTGTCTCTCATCCTCCCTCTTTACAAATACTTTCTGTGCCTCCCTCAACAATTCATCTAATGATTTTTCACTCCACCCTTCTATCTTCTGTATCTTTCTCTGTATGTCTAGCCATGCTTTTGTCACAAAATGTACTTTCAAAAGACCCTGTGCCACTGGGTCCTCAGGGTTCATTCCAGAATATTTCTGCATTGAGTCCCTTAATCTTGGCAGGATAGCTGAGGGAGTCTCATCTTTCTCCTGTCTAACGTCAAAGGCTCTAGTCAAATTCTGTGACTTCGGAACTGCCTCTCTTATTTCTTTTAGAATCAGGGCGTTCGGTTCCCTCATTTCTTCTCTATGCTCCGAGTTTTGGTTTTTCCTACTGGGGGTCTCTGAGGGGAAACTTCACCTCTGCCTGTCCAGCATCCCCATCTCCAATCGGGTGTTCCCTGTCCCATATTTTAATGGCAGCTCCTCGTATAAGTCCCCTTTCCTCCCCAGTAAATAGTATATTCAAAATAGACATTAATTCAGCCCAGGTATACAGACTGGGCCCCAAAAATTGATCAATTTGTTCAGACAACCCCACCGGATCCTCAACCAGGACCTTCATTTCCTTTTTAAATGTTCTGACCTCCCCACTGGTGAGGGGGGCACTTACAAACCCAATCTCTTTGTCCCCTATGGGTACCTCCCAAAGGGGATAAGTCGTTACGTTTTTCCCCTTTTTCTTTTTTTTAAAGAAATATTGCAATATTTCTAACTCCCCATAACTTCAAACACCAATTCATCAATTCATGCTTGAATAACCTTTAAAGCCTGTTCCTAACATATAAATATATTTATATATTTACGTTCATTTCTTGAATAGTTAATACTTAAAATGCAAAATGCATACAGTTCCCAATTTTGAAATTCACTGTAATTACCCAGTTTTAGTCCTTTAATTTAAATCCAAAATTAGTTTTCTTAAATAGTCCTGACCAATCATTGCTCAATTACAATACCTTAGGTCGTAAAATAATCAGAGCTGCCTTAAAAGAATTTGTCTACTCAAGTTTAAAAATACTTCTAATGCATGAACAATGGCTGAATCCAAGGTCACAGATATTAACCATAGAATTTTGCTTTTACTACAAGCTAATGTTGAACTGAAACCTCAGCTGTCCTCCATAAATCGCTTTTATGTAACGATAAAAGAGATTAGTTAGAAACTGATAGTAAGGCAGTCATGATCTGTAAAAAGAACATGAATTATCACTCTCTTTTTTCTTCATAATCTCGATAGAATCCCTAACCTTAAAATAAATCATGTTACGTTTCCATAATAAAAAATCAGATTCAAAACAGTCCTGGAACCCAAGCTCCAGGGATTAAAACACAAACATTCAATCACCAACAAACAAATGCTCACTCAAACCAAATCACAAAGGGTTAAACTTTCTACCAACTGTACAGCTCTTTTCATTCTCTCTCTCTCACACACACACATTGACATATAAATTCAGATATTTACAAAACCCGTCTTTGTCCGATCTGTACTTTGGCCAGAAGACAGCGGGACGAAGAATGGATTCCTTAGTCCATACAAAGCAACATTTTTTAATCATCTTCCCCCCTTGTACAAGTATTATTTTGCCAATTCCACATCATCCTGCCCAAAGGACTTTCTGGAGGTATGTTGTAAGGGACCCCGCCTCCATTTCCATTGCCTTTTCCTTACTTTGTGTTCCCGGAAGCTTTTTCCTTACCCACAGCACAATCCATATTGAGTTCCTTCGTTAGTCCCTTATTAACTACGAAAACTCAATCGCGGCCACCAAGGCAATACTTAAAAGTCAATTTTCTTACACTGGTCTGTGCACAGAGTTGCCTGGCCCCTTTTTAGCCGTATTGTCTATCAACCTCCCGTCACTGTCTGATTCAGATGTCTCTCTTGTGGGATTCGTACCAGTCGCCCAGGGGAGCAGACCAAACCGGGACACGAGACCGCTCCTCAATGGGGAACGGGACGCGTCTTCCCAGTGTCCAAGGCAAGCCACTCCCCCTGGTGATGGAAGAAAATCCCGGACGAGAGCCCCCAATTGTGAGAAACAAAGCTCACTCATTTCAATAATTTCAGTCCGAGACAAAAATCTGAATTAGCAGTGTCGTTTATTTGTACACTTGCAAGTGGGTGCAATGTCTAATGCCAGGTACGGCAATGACAAATACACATCAAATCCAACAAACTCTCGAAATTTATACAATTTGAATCCCCAGAATTTTTCCTTATTTCATTGTTTCCCCCCATCCTCCGCTTACGTCATTCATTTCCTTAAGACTGATCCCACAAATTCTGTTTATCCAGCCTTGTCCGTGACAAATGTCTATCTCTGGCCCCCATAAGGTTGTTTGACGTCATTCTACTATTGCTTACCATTATCTACTCCCTCCATCTGCACTGCCCCTCACAGCAACTTATCACTAAGCCCTTTTAATTGGGGTTTGTTCCTGTGTCTCTGTACAAGTGGGAAACAGATGTTTTTCCTGTTTGCCCATACATCTACCATTGTTCTATAATCATGTCTCATGCTAACATATCATTTTTAGCTGAATACATATATTTCCTCATTCTTGTTCTGTATCAGAATTTATAGTTGCAGAAATAACATTAATTCATCTATATCCCACAATTTCCCCTTTTTCTTTTCATTACCATTTGTTATCTTCTGCATTTTTGTCTTTTTTTTTAAACATGGTTCCCAAAATTCGCAAGCATCATTTCAGAGATTTCATCCATCTTAGTTTCACTCATCTCCTCATTATTTAGACGATAAAGTTCCTCTGTCTGATTCCCTCTTAGGGGCATCTGTTTCATCAAGGCTGTTTCAATCAGTCTTTGGGTGAGCCCTCGTATACAGGGTATGACACAACAGCCAATGGCCACCAATACCCCGACTACTACTATCAGGGAAGTAAGGATAGAAACCACCACCCCCTTCCATTTTCCAAACCAGGATTCAAGCCATCCCGTGAGAGATGTGTCTACTCCTGAATTCTCAGCCAGTTCCTCTGCTAAAGTAGTCAATCCCCGTAAGGCCCGAGTAATTGAACCATCAGGCGCAGTATTATTA
>NW_025210273.1:13686-18983 GCF_004010195.1 Chiloscyllium plagiosum
GACTATTACCTCGGTCTCTGGATTATCAGTCCTATGAAATTACCACAAGACCAACGCAGAAAGCTACAAAAGCTGATCTTTTCCAATAAAATGTCTTTTCACCAAAACTGCCCTGGATCTTTTCCATGAGCCTGACGCTCCAATTGTCTCTGTCCTATGTCAGTAAAAGCTGTTACATGGGGATTGATTTCACAACCGCGGTATCCACATGGATCGACTTGTTTGGAGGCCCTGATGGTGGTATTGGGGCACGTTCACCCAACAACAGTGACCGTAGCAGCAGCACACACAGAACAGCATGAATGTGAAAGAGAGTGATAGGTTGTGCATTGCCTCAGAGAAATGGGAGGAGGGACGGAAAGGAGGTTTAATGATCATGGGAAGGAGAGAAATCTCCGATAACGGGTGTGTTTGAATCCTGATACATGAAACGCAGAGATGTGAGATAGCGAAAATTGAAGGTAAAATAATTAATTTCTTACCATGTGTCACAAAAAGGAAACGGAGAGAAAACTCAGTGCCCTGATTTGGTTTCAAATCGAGGTTGCTGTGGTCATAATGCAAAGTACAGACAACCACGATCACAGTAACCACAGAACAGGATGCTTGCAAGCAGCAATAAGTATACTAGCAGAGGAAATGTTCGGAAGAACAGCAAATGTACAATATCAGTACTCAGCGAACAGTGATAGACATGTGGGAACTGAGAATGAGCTGAATCTTTAAGTTCGGTGTCCTCAGAGCTGTGGAGATCCCTTGAACGAGAATGTTGAAAACTGAGTTTGATAGATTTCGACAAGCATCAAAGACTCGGGGGACAGTACAGGATATTGTTGAAATGTATGCTTCAATAGCATTTTAGCTTAACATTGGCACAGCCACCCAGATACAACCAGAAATGCGGATGAGAATGAGTGGGTGGAGTTCCACTCTTTCTCCAGTGATGCAATAGGTGAACATCCTGTCCTTCTGTTTTGGTACAGAGGCGCAAGAAATTCCTAGGTTGAATGTGCTCCTGCTAAAGGGAATGTTTGTCCCCGTTTATACTATCATAGCGATTTACAGTTCATCTTGCTAAGACAGTTGAGTGACACAACTGGAGCGTGTTGAGCCGTGAACGTTGCAGTGGTGGGTTTAAAAGATGATTTTCCTATTTGGATCTGTGTTTTTGACACTGGCGGTGGCAGCTGCAATTGCTTGCATCAGTTCAGTATCAGTTTCTTCCACACAGTCAAGACTTCAACCTGGAGAAGGTGGTGTTGGGGTGATATTTTAAACTAGCCATCCTTGGCGACTGGGACACGGAAACGGTGACGTTGAAGTTCGACGAATAAGATGGAAAACGGGATTTGTATCTGTGTGGACACAATTTCAAAGGATCCTTCACCCTGTGTTGAAAAAAAAGGAGGCCGATACCACAGAGAAAGCAGGGCAATGTGGGAACTGCTGGAAGGGATTCAATTAACCACAGAAATGGAAACTCATTTAATCAGTAACACTGAGGACAGACCGTTCACCAGTTCCGCGTGTGGGAAGGGATGACTGAGCAAAATAACCTCCGGATACTCCAGCAGGATTACATATCCCATCAGGTGTTCGATTATGCTGTTAATGCTGCTGTTAATCCCAACCACCTGCCTGCTCCATAGCCTCAATCATGGAGTCATACAGCATGAAAACAGGCCCGTCAGTCCAACCAATCCATGCTGAACATACTGCCAAACTAATCTCGTCCCATCTGCCTCCTCCTGTACACGTTAAGTGGTTATAATGCCTTTGTACTTTTATTACTGTGTTGTTAATCCAAAAACCCAGGTAATATTTTGGGGACAAAGGGTTCAGGTCCTGGCATGACAGATGGTGGAGTTTGAGTTCAATAATCTCCTGGAATTGAAGAGTCTAGTGATGACCTGAATCAGTTGTGTGGAAAATCCCATCTGATTCACTCATGTCAGTTCGGGAAGCAAACTGTCATTTTCATCTGCTCTGTCCCACTCCAGATGGATAATATCATGGTTGACTCTTAAATGCCCTCTGGGATATAACTGATGTAGGAAGCATGAATAAATTTATTTTAAAAATCCCACTTTCCCATTCATGTTTGCAATCAATTGTTCTTTAAATGTTGCAAACGTACCCTCATCCAACACTTCCTCAGCAAGTTAATTGCACACGTAAAACACCTTCCCCCCAAAAATGCCTCAGATGTCTTTTTTTTTTTAAATCTCTCTCTTTTCATCTTAAGCATATGCCCTCTCGCCTTGAAATCCCCATCCTGGGAAAAGGCAGCTGTTGTTAATTCTAAGTTGCCTCTCAATAATTCATAAACTTCTGTCAGGTCGCCGCTCAAACCCCTAACCTAGAGTGAAAACAGTCTCAACTATGAGAAAGTGAGAACTGCAGATGAGACATCAGAGTCGAGAGTATTGTGCTGGGAAAGCACAGCAGGTCAGGCAGCATCTGAGGAGCAGGAGAATCGACGTTTCGGGGAAGAGCCTGATGAACGACACTCGCGCGAAACAAAATGATTCTCCTTTTGAAACTTAGATAATCTTCCTCACTGTCTACAATTCTAGTGTCGCCTACAAACCTACAGTTCCACTGTTTTCTCATATCGATTAATGATTCCTCTTAACTTGTAGTGGCCGTGATTTAGCAGTGTGCAGATCATACAACAGTTAAACATGCAATAACCATGAGGAAGAAAGCCGCAGATTGCAGGGAGATATCAAACAATTGGAAAGAAAAATGGTGAAAGCAATTCATTCCAGGCAACTGGGTGATAGTGAAGCAAAACTAAACTTCAAACCAGCTGCCCACGCTCCAGTTATGGCATTCAGCTGTCTCAGCAAGGTGCACTGTAGATTGCTGTTATTATAAACGGGAACACATTTTCCCTTCTGCCCCGCCTTTGACCAGAAGCACTCCCAACCTCGGAATTGCTTGCGCCTCTAAACCATCATAGAAATACCGTGCATTCTCCGGTTGTGTCACTGGACCCCTCGAGTATCTCTGCGACCTCATTCCCATCTCGATTTCAAGTTGGATCTTCACGACTGCGCCACTCAGTACCTCTGATTCTGGGGCTAGGAAAAGGGACTATGTGGCAGCAGTGGTTACTGCCTTGTGTGGGGTAACTCGTGAAGTAGCCGATGTTAAACTGCGTTGCTATTGAAGTATACATTTCAACAAAAACTTGGTAAAAGCAATGACTGCAGTTGCTGGAAACTAGATTCTGGATTAGTGCTGCTGGAAGAGCACAGCAGTTCAGGCAGCATTTGAGGAACAGTAAAATCGACGTTTCGGGCAAAAGCCTTTCATCAGGAATACAGGCAGAAAGCCTGAAGGGTGGAGAGATAAGTGAGAGGAGGGTGGGGATGGGGAGAAAGTAGCGTAGAGTACAATAGTTGAGTGGGGGAGGGGATGAAGGTGATAGGTCCGAGGAGAGCGTGGAGTGGATAGGTGGAAAAGATGATAGGCAGATAGGACGAGTGAGGGCAAGTCATGGGGACAGTGCTGAGCTGAACGTTTGGAACTGGGGTGGGGTGGGGTGGGGGAAGGGGAGATGAGGAAACTGTTGAAGTCCACATTGATGCCCTGGGGTTGAAATGTTCCGAGGCAGAAGACGAAGCGTTCTTCCTCCAGGCGTCTGGTGGTGAGGGACCGACGGTGAAGGAGGCCCAGGGCCTCCATGTCTTCGGCAGAGTGGGAGGGGGAGTTGAAATGTTGGGCCACAGGGCGGTGTGGTTGATTGGTGAGGGTGTCCCAGAGATGTTCCCTAAAGCGCTCTGCTAGGACTCCCCAATGCCGAGGAGACCGCACCGGGAGCAACGGATACAATAAATGATATTGGTGGATGTGCAGGTAACAAAAGCTGCACTCTCCCCGGAGTCTTTGATGTTTTGGAGAAATCTATTTATCTCAGCCTTCAGCACATTAACGATGGAATCACCACAGCCACTGCGGGCACTGATGTTCAACTGTCAGCCCACTCTGAGTTCCCACATATCTGCCACTGTTCGCTCAGCACTGATATTGTGCATTTGGTGCGCTGCATAACATTTCTAATGATACTTTACTTATTGTTACTACTGCTGTGTCCGTCAGTGGGGTGTAGAGATCGTATCGTGGTTAGTTTTCTGCGTTCTAGCCGCCGCAACCTCGGTTCGAATCCGCGTCACGGCCGTAACTGCTCTGTTTCTCCCAGTCTTTTGTCAAACACAAAGGAATCAGTTGTTTTAACATGGTAATTTACTCCAAGGTGATGTTTTTTTCCTTCAAGTTCTGCTCGCTCACATCTCTGTGTTTCAGAATTCAAATCCAGAGATTTCTTCCCTCCTACGATCACTAACCGAACTTTCCATCCCATACCCCTAATTTCATTAATTTGGAGATGCCGGTTTTGGACTATGGTGTACAAAGTTAAATATCATCCAACACCAGGTTATGGTCTTACAGGTTTAATTGAAGCACTAGCTTTCGGAGCGCTGCTTTTTCATCATGTGGTTGTGGAGTCATTTCCTATTTCATGAAGGCACTACAGAATCTAACACTGACTCTCACGTTGATACCGATAAGTCTGTGTGGCTGCGGTCACTGTTGCTGGTTGAACGCGCCCAACCCCACCATCGGGAAATGCAGACCATTTGATCCATTTGGGTACCACTGTTGTGAGATTAATCCTCATGTAGCAGCTTTTACCGACATGGACCAGAGATTATTGGGGGGGGCGGGGGGGGGTTAAGCTCAGGAAAATGGCACAGGATAGTATCGGGGAAAAGCGACTTCATTGGATAAGATCAGTTTCACTGCTTTTCTACAATGGCCGAGCGCTATTACCATTAACCACTGAACTGCTAATTCAGACATCAGGGACTCGGGTATGACTCCGACCACGCTAGGTGGCAGAATTGGGATTCAATAAATATATGGAATTACGAATCTAATAACTCCTATATATCCATGTTCAATTGTTGAAAACATAAGACCATTTGACGTCCTTTAAGGAATGGAACTGCCATTCTTACATGTTCGGGCCTCCTTGTGACTTCAGCCTCACTACAATATGGTTGAGTCTCAACTACCCGCTGTGTAATTAGGGATAGCATTAAATACTGCCGAACCAGCGACGCCCTCATACTGTAACAGAATAGAAAAAAATGTTAATTCGGCTCTTGCTGGATTACATAGAACATAGAACATAGAACATAGAAGAATACAGCGCAGTACAGGCCCTTTGGCCCTCGATGTTGCGCCGATCCAACCCGACCTAACCTATACTAACCCACTATCCTCCA
>NW_025210274.1:0-13999 GCF_004010195.1 Chiloscyllium plagiosum
ACCTATCTGAGAAGGTACTGTCTATTGCTCCCTATCTCTTTCCCGATTCCTCATCATAGCAACGTGTGCGAGCTAAAACAAAGCTCGCCTTTACACCTCATGGAAGATTCGTGATGAGGGTTCATTGGTATCTTCCCACTGCCTGAAGCAAAGTAATTAATCTAAATCCAACTGTTCCAGGTAAGAACCCCATTGCCAGCAGTTTGTGTAAGCAGAATAAATTCAGAAGTAAAGACTCAATAGTTCGAGGGGTAGACAGGAGATTCTGTAGCTGCAAATGGGAATCTAGGATGGTGTGTCACCTGCCACATACCAGGGTCCATGATTTCTCAGAGTGGCTGCAGAACGTTCAAGAGGGGCGCGGTGAGCAGCCAGATGTCATTGTGCACGTTGCTAAAAATGACATCGGTAGAAATAGGGATACAGTCCTGCAAAGTGATTAGAGAGTGCTAAGGAAACAAAGCTAAAAACCAGGACCACGATGATGGCAATCTCCAGTTTACTTCCAATGTCACGTGCTAATGAGGGAAAGAAAAGGAGGATGTGGCTGATAAATGCGTGGCTAAAGAATTGTTGCAGGGGGCAGAGATTCAGATTTTCAGACCATTTGGATCATCTCTGAAAAAAAGAATGACCTTTTCAAGCGGAATGGTTTGGACCAGAATTGGAGGGATACCAATATCTTGGAGGGGACGTTTGCTCGTGCGAAAAGGGAGGATTTCAACAAGATTGGCTGGGGCGCGGGCTGGGAGAGGCAAATGCGAGCTGGAAGGAGATACAGCAATCAGAAACAGTAAAGTGAAGAGAGAGCTCAGGTTGGAACACGACAGGGAGTATTCAAAGCCTGTTCGATAAAATTTCATCTGTTTCCGGTGAGGCTGATGAACTCAGGGCAAGGTACATGGGTGGCACGATGGTACAGTGGTTAGCACTGCTGCCTCACAGTATCAGAGACCCGGGTTCAATTTCCATCTCAGGTCACTGACTGTGTGGGTTTCCTCTGGGTGCTCCGGTTTCCTCCGACCGACCAAAAATGTGCAGGTTAGGTAAATTGGCCATGCTAAATTGCCCGTAGTGTTAGGTGAATGGATAAATGCCGGGGAATGGGTTTGGGTTGGTTGCGCTGCGGCGGGTTGGTGTGGACTTGTTGGGCCGAAGTGCCTGTTTCCACACGGAAAGTAATCTAAAAAAAAGGGACTGGGATATTTTTGCCATTAAAGAAACATGCCTCAAGTAAGGACAGGAATGGCAGCTTAATGTGCCAGGGTGAAGGTGCTCTCGGCGGAACAGAAACGGTGGAAGGAGGGGAGCCGAGATGCATTTTTGATTAAGACGAGTATCAGAAATAAAATAATTGAAGGATCATCCAGTAAGGCTTTGTGGGTGGAGCTAAAGCATAAGAAAGTGATGATGACATTATCGGGTTGTGCTGTAGGGTCCCAAAGAGTCAACGGGATTTAGAGGAAAAAAATATGTGGACATCTTGTGGAGACGAGAAAGGGCAATAGGATTTCATCGTAGCAGGTTTTAATTTTCCTAACAAATACTAAGGCTGGCATAGAATTAAGGTGGGGTGGACATAGATGGGGTGAACCTATTAAGTATATTCAGGGAATTTTCCCCAAGCAGTACATAGAAGATCCTACTCGGAAAGTAGCAAAACTCGAACAACTCTTGGGAAATAAGGCATGTAATGGAGGTGACAGTGGGGGAGCACGCTGGGAGCAGTGAACAAAGTTCCATTAATTTTAAAATAGTTATGGTGAGGGAAAATGGTCCATTGGTTCAAGTTCTAACTTGGGGAAAGGTGATTTTTTTTTTTGGAAGTAGAGAGGAGCTTGCAGGTGTTGATTTGACTGGCTTGTTTGCAGACAAAGGGTCCTCTGGCAAGTGGGAGGCCTTTAAATGAGAGATAACTGGAGGTCAAGGTCTCGACATTCGTCTGAGGGTCAAGCGAAAGATTGACTGGAAGAGGAAAATATGGATGACGGGGTTTGACCAGAAAAAAAAAACGAATACTCGGCTCAGGTACAGGCAGCTGGAATTACCTGGAGGTATATAGGGATTAGAGGGGTTTACTAAAAAAGAAATCAGGAGGGACAAAGAGGGTATGAGATAGCATTGCCTGAGAAGATAATAGTGGATCTAAAGAAGTAATTTTTAAGTATATTGAGAAAAATGAGTCATTATAGTTAAGATTTGACCCCTGAAGGACCAATTTGGACAAATACGTATAGAACCACAGTTGATGGGCAAGGTTCTCAATGAATAGTTCTCATGTGTGCTAACCGTGGAGAATAACATGGAGACTTTGGAGCGTAGGGAAGCTAGTGGTGATATCTTGAGAGCATTCCATATCACAGTCGAGGAGCTCTTGAATGTATTCGAATGCATGAAGGAAGTTACATTTCCTGATCTTGACCATATGTATCCAAGAGATGCAAGAGGCTACGGAAGAACTTACCAGGACCCTGGCTGATAATTTTTCAAACTTGTTAGCTACAGATGAAGTCCCATAAACTGGAGGATAACGAATGTTGAACCCTTATTCAAGAATGGAAGCAAAGAAAAAAAACTGGAAACTATCGACCAGTAAGCCTACCATCTGTGGTGGTACTTTACTTGAGAGGATTCTGAGGGATAAGATGCACGTGCATTTGTAAAGACAGTTTTTGATTAGGAATAGTATTTTTTTAATAACCACTATTAATAATTGTTGTTAAACTAGAAAGATTGCATGGCTTTGTGAGTGGAAGATCATGCCTCACAAATTAGTTTGAGGTCCTTACTGAATGAAGGATGTTGAGGGCAGGGCGGTAGATATAGCCTATATGGATCTTAGACGAAAGTGAAGACTGCAACGGCTGGAAATCAGAGAGGAGACCGTGGCATTGGAAAAGCACAGCAGGTCAGAGGGTGGAGCAGAGAGATGAGAAATGTGATGGACAGGTCAGGAAAGGAATGACCAGTTGGAGGCTTGGGACCAGGATAATGTGGTGGGGCAAGGAAATGAAGAATCTTCTGAAATTCATATTTTTCCCGTGTGCAGTAAATAGAAATGTCCTGGCGAAAATTGATGTACAGAGAAATGTTGGTATTTAGATCTATTCTTCCCTGAAGATGGCAACGCAGATCAGTAGAGTTGTTAAAAAAGCACACGGCGTACTTTTCTCCATTGGACAGAATATTGAGTACAAACGTTGGCAGGTCATGTCACAGTTGCATAAAACATTGGTAAGGCCACATTTGGAGTACTGTATACAGTTTTGGTCACCACGTCCCCAAAAGGATGTACTTCGTTTGTAGAGATTGCAGAGGAGATTTACAGGATGTTGCCTGGTATGAAGGGTGTAAGCTATGAAGAGAGGTTGAGTATGTTAGGATCATTTTCATTGCAAAGACGGAGTTTGAGCGGGAGCCGATAGAGACCTACAAAATCATGAGATGTGCAGACAGAGTGGAGAGCAAGATTTATATTTTTTCCCAGAATGGAGGACTCATTTACTAGCCTCACGATTTCCAAGTGAGATGGGAAAAGGTTAGCGGTGACATGCGTGGAAAGTTATTTATGTGGAGGGTGGTTCGTGCCTGAAATGTGATGCTAGGGCACGTGGTAAAGGGGTCAACGTAGCATCATTTAATATGTATCGGGTAGATGCATGATTGGGCAGGGAGCAGAGGAATAAAGATCCTCAGAAAATAGGCTGCACATTTTGATAGTGGATCTGCATCGGCGCAGGCTTGGAGGGCTGTACCTGTGCTGTAAGTTTCTTGGTTCATTGTTCTTATAAATGTGTTGCTTTCGAAGATGGAAGAAATCTGCCTGACGTGTTCATATCACTGTTCCTGACACAGTCTGAGGACCATATCATTGGCCATATCATCAGCCGAGTGTTCTTCCTTTTTTTTCGTGAGCAGTGGAGGGTAGGACTGGAGAAGGGAATAGTGACCCAAAGACACAGGAAATTTCAGACTCAGTCAGCCGAATATCAGTGCAGCGTAGGTCGTTGGAGAGGATTCGAAAGGAAAGGATTTAGATACATTTAGAAAGACAAGGACTGATTATGGATAGTCAACGTGATTCTGTGCGATGTAAATCATTTCTTATTAAGGTGATTGAAGTTTTTGAAGGGATGACAAAGAAGAAGGCATTGTGGCTTACATTGTTTACGTAGAATTAAGCAATTCGTTTAAATGTGTTCCACATCATAAACGGATTACTAAGGTTAGGTGACATACATTCCAGGGAAAGGTCACCATTTGGATACATAATTGGCTTGAAGGTAAAGGATTGTTTTCTAGAGTGGAGACATGTGGCTAGCGGTATGCTGAAAGAATCAGTGATGAGCTCACTGTTTTTCGTTATGTACTTAAACGAGATGGATGTGAATATCGGAGGAATGCTTAGTAAGTTTACAGATAACATCAAGAAGTGGTGTAATGATAAGGGGAAAAGATTATCTCAGAGAATAACAACACTCTTGACCAGCAAAGAACCAAGGACAGGCAGATGATGTTTAATGTAGATATTTGCGAGGTTTTGCATTTTAATCAGTTAAAGCAGTGTAGTGCCCTGGAAAGAGCAGCTGAACAGAGAGGCATTAGGTTGCGCAATCAACCACAGATACCCAGGGTGCAGGTGCATAGTTGCTTGAAAGTGGAGTCACAGGTAAACAGGTTTGTGAAGAACGTGGTTGTCACGCTTGCCTGAATCGGTCAGAACCTTGAATATTAGGCTGAGGGTGGTATGTTGCACTTGTACAAGACTTTTGGAGGCAACTTGAAGAGTACTGTGTACAATTCAGTTGGTTCCGCTAAATGATGGATGTTGTTAAGCTTGAGAGGGCACGGAAAAGCTTTACAACTCCGCTAACCGTCGTGTCATTGGCAAACGTACCCACCCTTCCACTTCCTCATACAAGACATCTGTTACAATCACAAAGAGCAGATATCCAAGAAGCGATCCCTGAAGGACACCACTGGTCACTTTCAGTGACCTAGCTCCTCGAACTCTCTTTATAAGAGAATTCACAACATTCATACACACTTTGAAGAAAACATTCGGTGCTTCGACACCATGACCTATTGAAATGAAAAAAAGAGGTGACACAGGGCATCAGGTAAGAGAATGGAACTGAACTCAAGGCAGTATTTGACTGAGGATGACGTCAAGCAGCCTGAGCAAAATCGCACTTAATGAGAATTGATTGTGACCTCTCCACTTTCAGGAATCATTCATAGCTCAAGGGAAGATCTTAACCATCGGTGGGCATCAATATCCCAGCCATGGGACATCACTGCAGGAGATCCTCAGGGTCGCTTCCTCAGGCCAGTCATCTCCAGTCTCTCTTGATAGATTCCCCAGAGTGTGGAAGGGGGCCATTCAGTCCATTGAATCCACACTGAGCAGAAGTGGATAAATTAAGTGAAGTTAATAACATGTTCAGAAAAAAATGACCCCTCACAGTTCTTAACAAAGCCTGCGTCCATGTGCAACAAAACCTGCGTCCATGTGCAACAAAACATGAACATTGAAGATGGTGCTAATATGTAGTCTGAGTAACATTCTTGTAACAGTGCTGCTAGTCACTGCACATTTCCACAGTAAACGCAGGAGTTCATTCTGCTCCTCAGTCTGCGTTCACAATAAGGTGGGGAAGCCATTTAAACCATCAAAAGTATTGGTCAAAACGTGCTGTCGCACATTCAGACCCTCATGCCTATTAGATAGCAAGAGAAGAAATCTGCTCACTCACACACATCACTTTCAAGGGACCAGAAAGGGGCCATTTCACACCTAGAGTCACTTATAAAGAGACAGGAAGAAGTCATTAAGGCTCTCAAGATACTAACGCAGGAACGGAAAGGTGCCAGAGACGCTTCAACATCACAAACAAATGGAGCAGGGACTGCACAGATAGACGCCTCCACCTTGCTCCGCGTGGCTTCATTACTCATAGTACATATGTGTTGCTTTAACATGATTTTCTGGAAGTAAGAATGAAGCCAACGTTTTAATCATTCTCCAAGTGTTTGCCATCTCCAAGAAGGCATACCTATGTTCCCTATGGAGGTCAGAAGTTGATGGCGAATGGCTTACTGTTTCAGAAAGAAACTATTCTGGCTGCTGGCAGGATTGTGTACAATGTGACATTCAATGCAGGGACATACAGTAACTATGCATTAAATAGTTCACCATTCATTCAGAGCCTGTACCTCTCTGGCATGTAAACTCTCTGTTCAGCAGTAAGCTCATAGTTTGTAGATCCGCCTTCTGGACTATCAAAATAGTAAAGGATGATCTCAGAATTCAGAAAATTAGAAAAGAGGAATTGGATAAAATAACAGGAAGGCTGTAGTGAACAAGGACAAACAAAAAAGACAGATTTAAAAGGAAAACAAGTGAGGCAATTAATAAGTATGATCGGCTTAGGCTTGGGTGCAGGGAATAACCAAATAAGGGAATAGAATGAAATAGACACTTATGATTGGTTTATTGCTTCATGTAGAGTGTCGAGAGACCCCTCAGAAAAGTATAAAAAGACTCTGTATTTTACTGTCGGGTGTGACTCTCCTCGTAGAGCTGCCCATCTTTAAAGATATTTGAATAAATGAACTGCTTCGAATCTCTTTGACTCGGACTGAAAATTATTGATTTATTGGGTTCGTTTCTCACAACTGGGGGCTCGTCTGGGATGAACTTCAGCTCCTGAAAAGGCTCCCACCGTCGATAACTGAGAAGGCGCGCCCCGTTCCTTTGGAATGGTCTCGTGTTTTTCAGCGGTGGGTGGCTTGAGGGATTGCCTGAATTGAATCCTTTAAGAGTCGTTCCGAACCAGTTGGGAGTAAGTGTGTGTTTCTTGCATTGGACTCAAGGGGACCTTGGGTGGGAACAAAAGGGGAAGGCACAACCGGAAGACATCTAATAGCCTGGTAACTCTGTGCACAGACTATGGTAAGAAAACTGACTTTTAAGTACTGACTTGGTGGCTGGGGCTTGTGTTTTAGTAGTTATGAGGGACTAACGAAAGTGACCTGGGGGTACGGGAGTACCAAACTACTACCTCGAGTTGGACTCGAGGTTTCTGGCTCATAGGGGTGGGGTCCCTAACTCGAATGCCTTTTCGCGATTTACAAGGACACCAGAAATACCTGACAGGGGTCAGGCTAACCCCAAAAAAGTGCCCTACCTTGATTTGGACTCAAGGACTTCCTGGGGAAAGAATCCTCAGATTCTGTAGGGATTGGATCCCTATTGGAAGAGGTGATTGAGGCCACTGGGTGAACCAGGGTGAAATGTGTTGTGCAACAATTATAAAGGAAAATCCTCCAGTGAGAAGGGAGGCATCCCTGGCAACATTCCTCCAGAAAGTCCATTGGGTAGGATGGTGGGAAATGAACACACACACACGACAAAAATATAGAAAAAAGATGATTAAGTGTTGTTGTTTTGTATGGATTGACGAACCTATTCTTCGTTCTGCCGTCTTCTAGCCAAAGTACGGGTCGGACGAAGACTGGGTTTGTCAATATTTAAATTTATATGTTAACGAAAAAGAACCCTTCAGTCAGGAGGAGTCCGATTATGCCTCCTGTTGGAAGGGTGAATCTAAAATACGGACGTGCACTGTAATAATAGATGAAAAGAAAATCCCTAGTGCACCATTTCTATCTCCATGGGAGGTATTAGATAATTTACCCCCGCCATATGGAACAGCCCGTGGCGGTTTCTGGTACGAGTCAGGGGCAGGCAACGGGAAGGGGCAGGGGGATGAAGGTCCCACCACGTCTGAGACAGAACAGGAAATATATAAAAGTCAGGTCCCGAATGTAAAACGCACCAGAAGCCAAATGCAAAAATTAGAAAAAAAGTGAAGGGGAGGCGGAGGAAATGTTGGCCCAAAACATGTTTCCATTAAGAGAGGGCCAGATCGGGAAAAGAGAAATTGGATTTGTTAATGCCCCTTTAACTATTGGGGAAGTAAGGTTCTTTAAAAAAGAAATGAAAATACTTATAGAAGACCCGGTAGGTTTATCAGAACAGATTGATCAATTCCTGGGTCCGCCATTAAATACTTGGACAGAATTGATGTCCATAATACATATTTTATTTAGTAGAGAAGAAAGACGGTTGACAAGGAAAGCAGCATGTTGGGTCTGGGACAGGGAATACCCCATGGGAACTGCAGGGGCAGGTCAGGCAGAGGATAAGTTCCCCTTAAGAGACCCCAGTTGGGATAATCAAAAACAAGAAGATAGGTAAAAGATGAAAGTTATGAAAAAATTATTAATAAGGGCAATTGGAGAAGCCGCCCCGAAATCGCAGAATTTAGCGAAGGCATTTGAGATACGTAAAGGAAAGGAAGAGAGTCCCTCGGAGTTTTTACAAAGACTGAAGGGCTCTATGCGCAAATATTCTGGGATGAATTTAGAGGTTCCAGTAGGGGAAGGATTGTTGAAAATATACTTTGTGTCTAAGTTTTGGCCAGTTATTCAGAAGAAAATAGAGAAAATAGAAGGATGAAGTGAGAAACCATTAGATGAATTGCTGAGGGAAGCTCAGAGAGTATTTGTAAGGAGAGAGGACGAAAAGCTGAAACAAAAGGCAAAAATAGTGGTAAACCACGGTTGATGAGATAATAAAGAAAAATACAAAACGAAAAGGAGAAAGAAACCGGAATGGTCGGGGAGGAGATGTTAAGGGGTCTGGTGGACAGGAACAAGGATCAAAGTGGAAATCCCCACATGCGGGATGATATTACAGTGGTAAGACTGGTCACTTTAAGAGAGAATGTCCAGATCTGAAAAAGGAAGCAAAGGCAATACCATTTATGAACCTTGATGAAAATAGGGGTGTCAGGAGTTCCTGCCCCCGGGGACCCACCAGGAACCTTTGATAAATTTAAAGGTGGGACTTTATAACGAGGACGTAGTTTTCCTCGTCGATGCGGGGGGGCAGTAAGACCATCCTTAAATTTTAAACCCAAGGGAGCGAGAACAAAAGAGTTAATTGGATTATGGCGACAGTTTTGTGATGAGAGGCACGAAGAACCAGTTTTGCGCTCATGACAAGATACTGTCACCAAATTGGGATTGAATTAACTGCAAATGGTGCTATGAAATCTGTTGAGGCTCTTAAAAATGAATGTGCTTGAGCAAAACAATGACAGAAACAGAATGAGAAGTCACAAGTGACTGGTAACCAAACAGACCTGCACAATTACAGTTTTAAAAATGTTTTAGTCACTTGTTGCGTTTCCACCCTGAATTACAGAAAATGATTTTTATATTTATATAATATATAATTAATAATTAATATTTATGATAAATTGATTGTGCCACCCTGAATCAATATTAATTGACAGGATCCCTTCACACATTCTCAGTGATCTGCCATATTGATTCATGGTTAATTTAAAACATGACTGCATTAATTTATTGTTAATTAAAGAATGGAAAGCTACATTACTAGCTGATGAGATAACTAAAGAAGCAGCCCTGATTCCACAGGAAGCGGTGGTTTATTCCCTAATACTTACTGTCCAAGGTCCTTTGGAAGCTCCTGTCTCTGGCCACTGCCAATCCCAGAAACTAAAGATTTGTTCTTAAAGAAGCATATGCTGGGCTTGCCCTCCTCTTTGTTTTCCCTCAGGAAACACGGTTTAATGGCACAGACACCGCCCCTTGAATTCGCTGTGCATCCGCTCAGACCGGGAGATTGGGTCTTAGTAAAATCATGGACAGAGATTAAATTGCAACCAAACGAGGAAGGGCTAGAGCAGGCTCTCTTGAACACTGAAACAGCAATAAGGACGGCGGAGCAAGGCTGGACTCACTACACTCTGATCAAAGGAGCAGTGGAATCTCCAGTTGAGGAAGAAGTCTGGAGCACAGAATCAACGTAAGAACTGCTGAAACTCAGACGAAAGAGACTTTGAGTAACTGATTGCACAGTGTTGACGCGAGCGCGTGATTTTTTCTGTAGGATTGTATATTCATTTTTTTGTGTTTCAGCATGATTTTTAGAATGCTGGGGATGCTTAGAGTTATGATACTTGCCCTCTTAATATTAGGATTCTGTCAAACATTATTTTCATATGCGGTATTAACAGTCTCTGAGTCTGATAATGCACAAGTAATAGATGGTGATGTATGCAGCCTAGTATATTGTGGGGATGTAGATAATCAGAGACAGTTTCGCAGCTCAGAGATACATCTTAATTCGTATGGGAATGGCCTCGGGGATGGTACTTGGTATAATGGTCTCGTCATAGTACACCGGGCCCCGCATTTGGTATAGAAATGAAAACAAACAGGAATGATTTCTCGGGCTGTTGTTTTCGAATTAGCACAGGACAGGGAAAACGGGCAGAACTACTAGATAATCAGGTACAACCTTTCACCCCTCCCGATGACCTTAAAGTTGTAAAAAATTACGGAGGTAAAGGACTTAAAACAAACCAATGAAACAGAAACTGGATACGGGGATACAAATGCTTGGGTTGAATGGGTGAAATACACTGTGAAAAGTCTGAATAAAAGCAATTGCTGTGCATGTACCTCAGGTAGACCGGTGGCTCGCGTGGCTCAGGTGGAAGCGAGACAGGGCTGGTATAATATGCATGATAGCCCTGTATCAGGATGAGACGGCGGGGGACAACCCAGGCTGTCGGTCTCTGTTGTTGTTGTTCCCTTCCCTGAAGAAGGAGGAATTAAAAATTCCCTCTACATTTTCGGACGTGCTCGGGAATCATACATCCTGTGTACTATGGTAGGGGTCGGACCGGTCCCGATTTCTAGGAGACTTAAAGTCATGCTCGGAAATTGAATCGGTTTCCGAGACAGAGTGGGGAGGGAACTATTCAGCCTTAAAGATACCCGAGCGGATTTGTGGTGGCACTGTGGCAGAAAGATTCGAAGACCTTCAAAGTTTGTGAGAAGATTTGTAGCTCGGGTGCTCGTTGTTGTGGTTCTGTTCGCTGAGCTGGGAATTTGTGTTGTAGACGTTTTGTCCCCTGTCTAGGTGACATCCTCAGTGCTTGGGAGCCTCCTGTGAAGCGCTTCTATGGTCTTTCCTTCGCCATTTGTAGTGGTTTGAATCTGCCGCTTCCGGTTGTGAGTTTGTTTGAAGATGTGAACCTCTAGTGCCGGTTGTTGTGGTTCTGTTCGTCGAGCTGGGAATTTGTGTTGCAGACGTTTCGTCCCCTGTCTAAGTGACATCTTCAACCGGAAAGCAGCAGATTCAAACCACTACAAATGGCGGAGGAAAGATCACAGAAGCGCTTCACAGGAGGCTCCCAAGCACTAAGGATGTCACCTAGACAGGGGACGAAACGTCTGCAACACAAATTCCCAGCTCGGCGAAGAGAACTACAACATTCTAAGACCTACTATGCCCTCCGACTGGCGAGGCACTTGTGCAATTGCACAATTGGCTATTCCATTCACCCTAGCATTTGAACGAGGTGGGATTCCTGAAATTAAGAAAAGGAGAAGGGCACGGTCAGTCTTTGCTACCTCCTTTGATGATGATATTTACTTGGATTTAATAGGGGTTCCCTGAGGGGTGCCTGACGAATTTAAGGCCCGTAAACAGATAGCAGCTGGATTTGCGTCTCTCTTCTGGTGGGTTACGATTAATAAAAATATCGATTGGATTAATTACATCTTTTGCAACCAACAAAGATTTATAAATTACACCAGAAACGATGTTAAAGGAATAGCTGAACAGTTAGATGCCACTAGCAGGATGGCCTGGGAAAATAGGACGGCCTTAGTTATGATGTTGGCAGAAAAAGAGGGAGTTTGTGTTATGTTAGGGGGAATTTGCTGTACATTTATTTTGAATAACACGGCCCCAGATGGCTCGATTACTCGAGCCTTACAAGGATTGACGACTCTCTCACGTGAATTGGCTGAATATTCAGGGGTGGACACTTCACGAATGGGGTGGGTGGAGTTTTGGTTCGGCAAATGGAAAAGTGTTGTGATCTCTGTTCTAACCTCCTTGACAGTGGTCGTTGGGATTCTGGCAGCACTGGGATGTTGTATTATTCTTTGTATTCAGGGTCTCGCTCAGAGAATGATCGAGACCACGTTGACCAAACAGATGCCCCTTAACGGTATGCAGGGGGATGGCCTTTTCTTGTTAACAACTTATGATGTTGAGAATACCTTCGAAGGCATTTCCAAAGCAGATGAACTTTCAGGTGAGATGGTCTCTAACCTGGAGGCCTCATTGTCCCAGAATCAATAAGATCAACATACACTGACAAAAAGAAAAGGAGGAATTCAAAGAGAAAAAAAATCAGGTTGTCAGGTGTATTTTGATTTTAACGAATATAGAGGCCATTTTAAAGAAATGGTTTTAAGCTAAGAAATTACATTGAGTTTTGTAACTGACCACAAAGGAAGCAGGAAGGGCATTTCGCAATAAGCTCATAGTTTGTAGGTTTGCTTTTTGGACTATCAAATTAGTAAAGGATGATCTCAGAAGTCAGAAGGTTAGAAAAGAGGAATTGGATAAAATAACAGTTAGGCTGCAACGAACAAGGACAGCCAAATAAGACAGATTTAAAAGGAAAACAAGTGAGGTAATTAATAGGTATGATCGGCTGAGGCTTGGGAGCAGGGAATAACCAAGTAATGAAATAGACACTTCTGATAGGTTTATTGCTTAGTGTAGTGGTGTCGAGAGACCCCTCAGAAAAGTATTTTAAAAACTCTGTATTTTACTGTCGGGTGTGACTCTCCTCGTAGAGCTGGCCATCTTTAAATATGTTTGAATAAATGTACTGCTTCGGAACTCTTTGACTCGGACTGAAAATTATTGATTAAGTGGGTTCGTTTCTCACATTCGCAATCTCCAGCAGGTTTGTCAAATATAATTTCCCTTTTCTGAATCTCAGACGACTCTACCAAATCACACAATTATTCTCCAAGTGTCTAGTTGTTACGTTCTTTGGAGAAGGTTCAAACGTTTTTCTCACAGCTGACATCAAACTATCTACTATTGATTTTTCTGTCCCAATCTCCGTCCTGTTTTAAACATTGGGGTTCACAAAGATGTTTTCGAGTGTGTAGGCTCCATTTCATAATCTAACCAGCTTTGAAGAATAATCAGTAATCCTTTCACTAGCCCTAATACCACCCTCTCAAACCACTGAAATTTAGCTCAATCAAATCCAGGAACAAAACTCCCTCAACTCAGTTAGATTTTCAAAGACATGCTCTTCATGTTCATTAATTCTAAATACCTGCTGTCACTCATTTTCACCAGTCACTCTGTTCCCGAGTATTCCTAGAACTTTGTTTCTGTACCTGCCCCGTGGAGATGGAACCAATGTCTTCCTCACAGCGGGCAGATAGCTTCTGTCAGCTAGTGATAACATCCAAGGACTGCACTCCAGAGATGGTGGCTATGTTACCCACTCCTGCCTGGAGAGTTCTGGATTGAAACAGTTCACTTCATGGTCAGTGTCATTAAAGCCCTGTCCCAGGTGCAAGCTACAGGTTATACTGAAGGAGGGTACACTGCTCAGTGACTAACTCGTTTTAAAAACAACCTATTTTCACACTTTACGTCTTGAATTGGAACCGCTTAACAAAATGCTCCTCAAATCCCAGGCACAATAATGCACTGCCCTGCCCGTCCCTGTTTACAGACCTTCCCTTCTGTGTAGTCTCGCATCCATTTCTAAACCACTGGCCCAGATATACTGAAAATGCTGTGTTCAGAGGGGGTGACCAGACTCTCTGTCTTCCCGAATAAACGCAGCAGCTGATAACACGAACCCCAGAAAACTATCCAAAAACCTCCATTGATTTTCCAATGATAGGAGCAGGTCAAATCCCCACACACATTTTGCATCCATTCAATGCCGAAAATTCCTTCCTCTCCGTAGTTACTCTTTCTGGCTGAAAAAGACGTTGTATCTCTGCACAGTGCAACAATTTGTGTCTCCAAGAAGCAGATCATGATGGAACATCACCTTTATCG
>NW_025210274.1:14947-18983 GCF_004010195.1 Chiloscyllium plagiosum
AGAAGACAGAGAGGACTGGGACAACTCTTATGGAGATTCTGAAACATCCACTTTCAACAAACCGAGTAAAGACCAATGTTCAGTGAAGGACAATTCTCACTTTAGACCCACTTTCAGCTCCATTTGCCCTTGCACAACTTAGAAGCGGTAGCACTGACTCTATTTCATTTTTGGGTCCAGTGGGTAAAAGTGGAATCTCCACCATCGCGTTGGGGTGGGCTCACAACACATCGTCTCAGGAAGGGAGCATGGAGGCTCCCTCCTACACCTCTTCCTGTAAATACCTCAGATGCTGGAACGCATCTGCGAAACTCATGCATATCTCCCCAGTTGTCCTTACATCTTCAGTAATCTCTGCTCATATGCATTCAGGACGCTCTTATCCTGCCTCCCTTTTATAACGGTACAGCCTGTTTAATATTGTCTTTCAAAGTTCTTCCTACCAAAGTGCATCACCTCACACTGCTCTGCATTGATCCTCAGCTGCCAGAAAACAGCCATACACTACCATGTCACTGCCCAGTATAAGGTCCACACTGTCCTTCACACACTTTACAGTTCTTCCAGGTTTGATGACATCTGCAAGCATTGGATTTGTCATAGAGTCACAGTCCACAGCAACAACTGAGATAAACACACACTTGCCAATGAGAAACATAAATACTGACACACACTAGATAGATCGACGGAAATACTTAGAAAATTACTATACAGCAAAATAAATACAGGCCAAATCCTCATGTCTGCAGAGAAGTGAGTGCGCCAGTGAGATTTTTTTGTGTGTCTGTACTAGTGTCTGTGTACCTGTGCGTGTGCATTTGTCTCTCTGTGTCCATATTCATTTGTGCGTACCTGTATGTCGGTATCTGTCTATGTGTTTATCTCTGTATCTATATTTGTATCCGTATGCGTGTATTTGTCAATGTCTGTCTGTGAGCGTATATTTATCTGCGTGTATCTATGTCTCTATCTGTGTCTCTATATATATGCATGTCTGTATTTGTCACTGTGTGTCTGTACTTGTTACTGTCTGTCAGTATGTGCAGCACATCTGGAGTACCTGTGGTATTTAAAGTGAAGCATTACTCCCCTCTGCTGGCCTTCAAGTTTACTGCAGCAAACGTGGCGGATTGTGACAATGATCAGGGATTAAGTCTGTGAGGAACAGGGAGAGGACAGCAGCTCACAGCATCAACGTTCAAACTGACAGCACCATCGCCACACCGATACACACACAACACACATGCGCGCGCGCGCACACACACACACACACACACACACACAGCTTTGAGGCCCCTCAGAGTGGAAAATAATTATGTAGATAAATGATTGTGCGCTCCTGTAAGGTGGAAATTATTTGTCTTTTGTCATGATGCCTTACACAAAGTGTACACATTCATGAATGTTTCCACTGCAGGTTTATTGAACAATTCCGACTGAACCATTTTGCAAGAAGATGAGATAAAATTTTTCCACGTACTTTATTTTGTAATGTTTATAATGCACTCTTTCAAATTTGAGAAAGTATTGTAATCTCCAAAAACAGACAGTGTGATGGTGGTAGTACCTCAGGAACAATATTGATACTTATCAGATGAAACCATGCTTTGCTTCTGAAGACATTATTTAAAGAACCAAACAGCCATGTAATGTGTCACGGTATTTGATGTCTTTTCATGAAACAATATGGGGAGGTCAGAAGAGAGTGGCATTGTATATCTCTTATCACAGAAAAGACAGAGAAAGAGAGGAAGATAGAGGTGATTTGACCCCAATTTCAGTGAATTTATGCGAAGAACAACAGAGCCCTCATTGCACAAAGTTGCAGACAGAGATACACATTAATATAGATAAGTACACTGAACACACAACACATGCACACAAATTTATGCAAACAGTTATGGATACTTACACGTGAACACAAAGACATGCTCATACCGACACATTCAGAAAGGCTCAATGGTGCATTTAAGACAGAGGTAGGTATGTTTTTCATTAATAGGAGATCACTGGTCAGTTGAAGAAGGCAGGAGAATAGAGTTCAGAAACAATTCAGCCGCGGTCAAACAGCACTGCAGTTTAAGTTGGCTGAATGTTCCAATTCTGTTCCAATTTCTTAGGTTCTTGCAAACTTCTGGCATCTGGAGTTGTCTTCCGCTACGTTCAGTGGAGGCTGAATTAAATAAGTAATTTATTTTCGAAGATTAATGGAAATGTGGATACGTTTGTAAGGCTGAGTGGTCCATATGTGTTCCTAATTGTTGTGGCCTTTTGTCTCAAAAGAGTGGTGATTGGTTTGAGGGTAACACATTTTAGAAAATAAGGGTCTCCCCATTTCGGCTGTGATTGCATGTTCTTTTCTCTTTCGTGTCGTGCGATATGTGCTGTTCCCGTTCCTAAACTGTAGTGAAAGATTGGGACACCGAAAACATTCAAACTCGTGTTCCATAGAACAAGGGAATCCAAGTTTATTGGAAACAGACAGCAAAAGGGTTTTCAGCCATAATCATATCAACGATAATTATTCTGAATGGTCAGCAGGCTCTAGAGGTTGCTCCTGCTCCTATCACATCTGTTGTTCTCCACCCGCTAACCCTGAAACATTTACAGAGGTAGCGGAAGATCCCATTCAGCCAGTCAGAATTGTTGCAATGAGATGTGAGGAGCACATACTGTCCCTCTATGGAATTCTGCAGAAATAGAATGAGGTCTTCAGCTCTTTGTGTAAATAAACAGCACAGGACGAGGGCACCCAACATTTCAAGGCTGCTACACAGCATCAGGGTTCGCTAAAAAGAAATAGACAGTAAGGAGAAATGTCTATTTTCAGGTTGGAACATTATAAATTGGTGAAGTCCTTCAGGCAACAGTGTGAGACCATCAACTTTGAAACTCTATATAAATGATTCGGATAAGGGCACTGATTAGATTGGAGCACAGTTAGCTCATTCACACAAGATAGTTATCGAATTCGACGAGAAATTTCTGCATCATGAGAGAGACGGTGATGTCAGTGTACAAACCTGTAGTAGAAATGACGTAATGTGGATTATGGGAGGATTGTGCTTGATGGAAGGATAAAACTGCAGTGAACTCCAAAAATCAAGAGAGATCAGAGAAATGCGTGTAATAGAGTGCAATGTGTGTTCTGTCACATGAATCACATATAATTAATCTGCAGATGCAGCAAGTGATTTGGAAGCTGATTGCAATGATATTGTTTCATGCAAACGTTGTAGGTATAATTACCAGGATGTTTTACTGCATCTGTACATGGCATTGCTCCGATCATATCTGATGCAATGGGTGTAGTTATGATTCGCTAAACTGAAAGAAAATTCAATTGTGTCAGAAGCTTTACAAATATGTTTCACTTTACTTGTTTCTGGAATAAAGATATTATATAGTCACAGAATCACACAGTATGGAAACGGACTGGTCAATCCAACTCGTCCATGATGAACAGACATCCCATTTAGACCTGTGATATCGTCTCATTTATCAGTATATGGCTCATATCCGTTTGAACCTTTCCTATTCATATGACCATCCAGATGTCTCTCAACTGTTGCAATTATACCAGCCTCTAACACATCCTCTGCCTGCTCATTCGATACACACAGCGCAACGCTGAGTATATAAAAAATATCGTTGATATGATTATGGCTATTCACTGCAACCATGCCTGTAATGACATTATGAGTCTTTGCAAAGTCATCATTTTTCAGGTCTGAGAATAAGGGATGGCCGTATTGTACTGTATAAAATGTTAGAGCATATCCGTTGTGAAGCTGATGGATGTTCCACTTGATAGGAGACCAAAACTGAGGATTCAATTTTCAGAAAATAATGTATTCGTTTTTACACTGATATTATAAAGATACGTACTGTACAAAATTGATATAAAGATAGTTCAAAATGATAAAACACTCCAATAGGGAGGGAGTCATACAGTACAAAGACTGGACAAATAGACCTCATATGGCCCAGTTTTGTGCTCAGGTAATATTACTGTATATTTCAGCTCAGAGGTGGA
>NW_025210275.1:0-458 GCF_004010195.1 Chiloscyllium plagiosum
TGAGGTTTTGAGATGGCAACACTGATATGTTGGAAAAACAAACCATTTTCTCTCCAAAGGTCTATTCGGCAACATTCTTTTAAAGCAAAGTTTTCAAACACTCAAATGTAAACTTGGAATTCAAATGATCCAAGTTTTACAAGCAAACAATTTCTGAACATCTCCAAACTCTTGTTAATCATTTCTGAGAAAGGGTCACTCAATCCGAAATGTTAACTCTGATTTCTTTCCATAGATGCTCTTAGACCTGCTGAGCTTTTCCAGCAACTTCTGTTTTTGTTCCTTGATAATCATTGCAGTGCCCATTACTATCAAGCTATTATCCGAATACATCACCCTGTGAACAAACATTAGATTTGCACACTCAGAAATGTTAGCAAACCTTCCAAAGAAATAGCAAGAAAGTGGAATGGATTTTAAAACACCATCATCCACCTGCTTGATCACACACACACACA
>NW_025210275.1:13932-16548 GCF_004010195.1 Chiloscyllium plagiosum
CATACACACACACACACACACACACACACACACACACACACACAGCCTGGGACTCACTCACTCACATACCCACTTTGGGTTTCCCTTAAACACTCTGGGACATTCTGTGATTCTCTCTTACACTCAGGGATTCCCTTCCACACCATAGGACTCTGGGATTCTCTCACACACTCTCTGGGAACTCTCACACACTCTGGGATACTGTGATTCTCTCTCACACTCTGGATTCCGTTACACACTCCGGGACACTATGGGCTTCTCTGACACATTCTGGTCACTCTCCCACACTCTGGGACACTGTGATTCTCTCTCACACTCTGGGATCCTGTTACACACTCCGGGACACTCTGGGACTCTCTCAGACAACCTGGGACTCTCTCAGACAACCTGGGACACTGAGTACTTCTCCCACTCACTGTGGGACCACTCCCACACACTCTGGGACACTGTTATTCTCTTACACACACTGGGATTATCTCGCACACTCGGGGAATCTCTCACACACTCTGGGATTGTCTCACACATTCAGGGACTCCCTCACACAGACAATGGGATTCTCTCACACACTCTAGGAATTGTTTACACACTTTGGGACTTTCTAGGATTCCCTTACGCAATCTGGGACGCTAGGACCCTCGCCCACACACTCTGGGACTCCCTCATACACACTCTGGAACTCCCTCATACACACTCTGGGACACTGTGATTCTCTTACACTCACTGGGATTCTCTCGCAAACTCTGGCATACTCGGGGAATCTCTCTAACATTCGGGGATTCCCTTACACAACATGCGTTTCTGGGACTCTCTCACTCACTCTGGGACTCTCTCGCTCTCTCACTCTGGGATACTCTCACACACTCTAGGAATCCCTAACACACTCTGGGATTCCCTTACACAATCTGGGACACTGGGACTCTCTCACACACCCTGGGATACTCTGGGATTCTCTCGCACACTCTGGGATTTCCTCTCGCACACTGTGGGATTCCCTCTCAGATACTCTGGGATTCCCTTACGCAACCTGGGACACTGGGACCCTCTCCCACACACTCTGGGACACTGTGATTGTCTTACACTCACTGGGGTTCTCTCGCACACTATGGCACACTCAGGTAATCTCTCTTACATTCGGGGATACCCGCACACTGTGGGATTCCCTCTCAGATACTCTGGGATTCCCTTACACACCATGGGACTCTGGGACTCTCTCTCAATCACTGTGGGATTCCGTTACACTCTCTGGGATTCCCTCACACACACTGGGACTCTCTGGGATTCCCTCTCACACACTCTGGGATTCCCTCTCATACACTCTGGGATTCCCTCTGGCACATCCTGGGAATCTCTCGCATTCTGGTACACCCTGGGACTCTCTCACACACACCCTGGGATTCTGTTACACACTCTCGGACAAAATCAACTAGGAGGGGCGGCAGTTGGCTATGAAGAGATCGAGGGAGGGTAAGAGGCCAGTACGGGGTGTCCACTCGGACACTCTGGGATTCACTTCCTCACTCTGGCACACTCTGGGACACTCGGGGATTCTCTCTTACACTCGGGGATTCCCTTTCACACCATGGGACTCTGGGACTCTGTCACTCACTCTGGGACTCTCTCTCACTCAGTGTGGGATTCCATTTCACATTCCGGGATTCCCTTACACACTCTGGGATTGTCTCTCACACTCTGGGACTCTCTGGGATTCTCTCACATATTCTAGGAATCCCTAACACATTATGGGACACTGTGGGATTCCCTTATGCAATCTGGGACACTGGGACATTAGGACCCTCGCCCACACACTCTGGGATTCCCTTACGCAATCTGGGACTCACACTCTCTCACACACACTCTGGGACACTGGGACCCTCTCCTACACACTCTGGGACACTGGGACCCTCTCCCACACACTCTGGGTACACACTCTGGAATTCCCTCACATACTCTGGGACACTCTGGAATTCTTTCACACACTCGAGGAATCCCTAACACTCTGGGACTACCTTACCTAATCTGGGACACTGGGACCCTCTCCCACACACTCTGGGATTCCCTTACACACTCTGGGACCCTCTCCCACACACTCTGGGACATTCCGGGATTTTCTCGCACACTCTGGGAGACTCTGATTCCCTTACACACACTGGGACTCGCAAACACACTCTGCGACACTGTCAAACACTCCGGAATTCCCTTACATACTCTAGGACACTGGGACCCTCTCCCACACCCTCTGGGTACACACTCTGGGATTCCCTCACACACTCTGGGATACACTGGGACGCTCTCTCGTGTGTGCGCGCATCCCTGGGTCGCCCTGTCGCGTGCGCGCGCCCCCATCCCGAGACACTCTCTCTCACGTGTGAAACCGCGCCCCCCACGCCGGGACGTTCTCTCACGCACACGCACTCTGAGACATTCTGTGATTCTCTCTTACACTTGGGGATTCCCTTACACACCATGGGACTCTCTCACACAATCTGGGACTGCCTGGGACCCTCCCTGTCACACTCTGGGGACTCCCTCACACACTCTGAGGATTCCCTTAGGCACTCTGGGATTGGTGGCAATGGTGTTGTGGCAACGGGTTTGGGGGCAAAGGGGTTGGACGGG
>NW_025210275.1:16932-18986 GCF_004010195.1 Chiloscyllium plagiosum
TGACACATTCCCCTCACCCCTCTCGGAGCCCCCTGTAAACATTGACACATTTCTCTGGTGTATTAATCCATTCCTGAAAGTTCGTATAAACATCCCCACAACCACGCTAAATCAGCTTCTCTCAAGCTCCCACTCACAATGAAAGCAAAAGCCCCCCTCTACAAATGGGTGAAATGAACAATCCAAATGATACCCTTCCATTTCCTACATCAAAGCAGTGACTACTCTTGAAGCTGACAATCTGAGCCTCCAGTGAATCTCTCTATCCTAGCAATTAACTGAGTAAACATTAAAGAAATATCCGTTCTGATCTTGACAGACAACTTTTCAGGGACTCCCCCGAGGGAAAATGTGGATATTCGGTATCTCTTGGATTGTCCCATCTGTTGGAAGGATTTCTTCATCAAGATCCTCTGATTCAGAGTCCAGAAGCCGGGATGTGTGGAAGGACAGGACTGTGTGAGCTACTGTACACCACATCTGACTGTGTCAGTCACAAAACTAAATCTCTCGGTTTGAGTCCTGTCATGGTCAGTGAGGATCAGTAATGGGCGTCTGATTCCCTGTCTGGGAGAAATTCTTCCTGTTTTGCAAGATCAACATTTTAAGTTGAATATCCCCATGTATCAGAACTGCCGACAGAGTTAGCGATGAACAATGGACCCTAATTTACACCCAGACATCAATGAGACCCAGAAAGAGTCCTTGCTGTTTCAATAGCGCAATCACTGCGCCACAGTCAAGGAAATGAAGGGATTATTCCTCCAAAAAAAACTTCAAACACACAGACAGAACGATACCATTTAGTTCCAGGAGTCTGACCGCAGCTTAATAACATTCTTTGTTCTGCTTAAAAGTTACATCAAATGCAAAACATTAACTCTGCTTCTCTCTCTCTACATTAGCTGCCAGTCTGTTTCAAATTTCCAGCAGCCACAGCATTTGTGTTCATTTTAGTAACATCATTGTTAACTTTTCAGAACTCACCTAGTTTCTGCAACATCTTTTGATCCACTTAGAATCACAAACATTGCAAATTATTCTCTGGAATGTCGTCAGTGATTCCGTTCTTGAGGTGGAAATGATCACAGATTCCCAGGTGTTTGAGTGAAGTCATTTCTCCTTATCTCAGTCACTCAGGCTGCTCTCCTGTCCTGAGACTGTGACCCATTGCAGATTCCTATCAGCAGAGACAGCAGCCAACATCAATCCTGCCAATCTCTTTGGTAATAATATCCAGTTCAATGAAAACACTTCTTATTGACATGCAGTACTCACCCACTTAGTCCCACTATGTAAACAACCTCCAGTCCTAGGAATGAGTCAGTGCCCTTCTGTTACAAACACTCTGATGGCAGCGTGTGCTTCCTTCAGGGAAGAAAACAAATTTGCACCCATCTGTGTCCATTTGTCTGCCTGAGGTTCCACTAAGTGCATTAATGGAAATCACATTGGAAAACAAAACCCGTTTCCAGCTGTTTAAATCACTGCGCAGAATTTACAGACAAAGGAAAGGGATCATAATCTTATTAGTGACAGTCTACTGCACACAGCAACATGATCCTCTCACAAACACAAGCCATTGTTTTATATTGAAATTGAAATATTAAGCCAAAAAGGTCATGTAAACAATCGGCTGCTTGTCACTTTAATAAATGAACTCGCTGATAAGATAATGCTCAAAGTGTTATAAAGTTGAAGGTGAGAGAGACAGAGAGAGAGAAAACGCTCTTCTGAACTGAGAGCTTACAACTACCCTGTGTACCATATATGACTGGCCAGCAATCCCAGAGTGTTCTGGGAAAGCAAACAAATGTAACATTTGGCTGTGAAATATAGACCTGAGTTGGTTGCAGTTTTGACAATAATTCAAATTTAACCTATCAGTTTAAATTTTACCCCAAGATTCCAAAACTCAATCGAGTTTGAATTTATTGTTTTGCCAGCATCAAGCCAATGAGATGATCTAGTGGGGGCAATTAAAATACAGACATTTTAAAAACTGGTCAGAGAGTAACTGCTGTCTGGGAGAGTTAACATCTTGCTCGCCAATA
>NW_025210276.1:0-11545 GCF_004010195.1 Chiloscyllium plagiosum
TTTTGGATTTTTAATCATTGTTCCTTTCCCAGTCGTGTTCAATAGTGACAGAACAGAGGGGATTTATTCATTTAGTTGAAAAGAAGAAATGCTGGAGATTACAGTGGGTCAGACAGCACCCAGGAGAGAGAGCAAGCTAACATTTCATGTCCTGATGACTCCTCATCAGAGCTGTTCATTTATTGTTATGTTTGATTTGCTTGAGTTTATTTTTATTTTGGCCCCCTGTGGCCTCTGCCCACAAATGTTTGGTGTGGACTGAGTCCAGGAAGAGCCAAATTTTGATTGTTTATTTCCTTGTGTCTTTCCTCAGAAGAATAGCATCTTTTGTGTTTTACAAAACGAAAGCAGCTTTAGTTTCTCTTTTGAATGAGCAGAGTGTATGTCCCAGTGCTGTGCCTGTTCTGGGTGAGTCTGATGCAGGTAGTGAGAGTTGTTTTTCAGGCTGGAGGCCATGGGAATGGCCCTGCATGAGTAAGAGGCATGGTTGAAGTGAGGACACGTCCCATGATGTGCAATGTTTGAGTCCTTTCTCGAAAGGAATACGTTGATTGACGATAGTCCACATGGTTTTGTGAAGGTACGCTGTGCCTCACAAATCTTATTGAGTTGAGAAGGTAACCAAATAGGTGGATGAGGGTAAAGTGGTTGATGAGGTGAATATGGATTTCAATAAATCTCTTGATAAGTTTCTCCACAGGAGGGTATTGTAGAAAATACGGAGGCTTGGGATTGATATTGATTTCCCAGTTTGTGTCAGAAACTGGCAAACTGAAAGAAGACAGTAGTTGATTTGAAATGTTAATGCTGGTGATCAGTTACTAGTGGTATACTGCAATAATGTGTTTTTTGTTCCACTACTGTTTGTTGCTTTTATAAATGATCTGGATGAGGGTGCAGAAGGATGGGTTAGTAAATTTGCAGGTGAAACCAAGGTCAGTGGAATTGTGGGCAGTGAGATTCTGAGTTACAAAGTCATGTTGAATCAGTAGAAAACCCTGGTTCATTTCTGGTCACTGCATTACAGGAAGGATGTGGAAACTTTGGGAAGGTTTCAGAGGCGATCTCGTAGCATGCTGTCTGGTAGGGGGGGAAGGTCTTATGAGGAATGCCTGAGCAACTTGAGGCTGTTTCCATTAGAGAGAAGAAAGTTGAGAAGTGACTTAATTGAGACATGTAAGATAATCAGCGGGTTAGATAGGATGGACAGTGAGAGCCATTTTCCTCAGATGGTGATGGCTCGCATGAAGGGTCATACCTTTTAATTTGTCGTTGACTTGTCAGCTTTAAAGGCATTTAAATTGTCATTAGATAAGCATATGGATGGAAAATGGAATAATGTCAGGTAGAGAGGCTTGAGACTGGTTCTCAAAGTTTGTGCGAAGATTTGTAGCTCGGGTGCTTGTTGTTGTGGTTCTGTTCGCCGAGCTGGGAATTTGCATTGCAGTAGTTTCGTCCCCTGTCTGGGTGACATCCTCAGTGCTTGGGAGCTTCCTGTGAAGCGCTTCTGTGTTGTTTCCTCTGGCATTTATAGTGATTTGTCTCTGCCGCTTCCGGTTGTCAGTTCCAGCTGTCCGCTGCAGTGGCTGGTATATTGGGTCCAGGTCGATGTACCATCAACAAACACATCGATGTCCCAGGGCTTAAAGGGGAATGGAGGTAACGATTGGAATGCGGTCAGCCAATGAACCGCATTAAATATACTTTACAGGTTGGTGCTGTTCACCTGGTCCAATCGTGGAGTCCTGTCAGCAGGTGTTTCAGGGGTTCAGCTCACTCGAGGAGCCATCTCTGTGAAGGCTAGGTCAGTGTCATGTACTGTGCATGTGTAAATGTTTGAAGTACATCCCACAAATTACTACATGCAAGGAGCTTAGCAATACCCAAGCCTTGGCTGAGACAGAGAAGGTTGTCCTGCAGCTTAAGAACTAGCCTGCAGTTGCAAATGGTATTCAGCCTGAAGTATTTACATGCGAAGGCACTGAGCTCCCAATGCAGCTGTATGCCCTTGCTTGCCTTATCTGGAAGGAGGACAGCATCCCAGGAATGCTCTCAAATGCCACAGTCATGAGTATTTTCAAAAACCAGAACACGTCAGGGTGTCAACAGAGCAGAGATAATTTATTTATTTAGTTTAAAACAACAAATGCTGAAGATCACCGAGGGTCGGGCAGCATCCATGACAGAGAGCAAACTAAGATTTCGGGTCGACATGACTCCTGATCTGAGCTGTTCATTTATTGTTGATTTTTTTTATTTGCTTGAGTGCATTTTGATTTTGCTCCACTGTGGCTGCTGCCTGAATATGGTTGTTGGGGACAGAGTCAAGGGAGAGCCAATTTTTGTGTGTGGATTAGTTTTTGCTTTTACCCTAGAGTTATTTCTTGTTTAACAAATTGAAGGGAGCTTTAATTCTTGTTTTGGAAGAGCAGAGTTAAAAATCACACAACACTAGGTTATTGGCCAACAGGTTTATCTGGAAGTAGCAGTATTTGGAGTGCTGCTGCTCATACTTCCAAATAAACCTGTTGGACTGTCACTTGGTGTTGGGTCATTTTTAACTTTGTTGACCCAGTCCAACTCCTCATCTTGAAAGATCAGAGTGTTTCCCCCTGTGTCGTGCCTGCCCTGGGAGTATCTGATGCAGGCAGTGTCAGAGGTTCTTGGTTTTTCTGCATTTATATCTTTGGTTTTGTGAGATGAGGTTTTTGATCAAACTGGAGACCTGTGATGAACGCAAGTATTGCTGATGGGCCCATTGCTATTTGTCATTTATAGAAAAGGATTGCATGAGAATATACCAAACATAGTTGTGTTTGTGAAATAAGCCACCAGAGGATGTGATGGAAGCTGGTGCAATTACAATGTTTAAAAGACATCTGTATATGAATAGAAAGGGATTAGGAGGTATGGGCCAAGTGCTGGCAAATGGGATTGGATTAATTTAGGATATCTGGTTGGCATGGATGAGTTAGACCAAAGGGTCTGATTCTATGTTGGACATCTTTATGACTGTGTAAGTTTGCAGATGACATCAAAATTTGTCACATAATGGACAGTGAAGTACGTGATCAAAGATTCTAAAGGTATCCTGATCAAGTGGATCAATGAGTGGAGGAGTTGCAGATGGAGTTTAGATTTGATAAACGCAAGGTGTTCCATTTTGGTAAGATGGACAGGGCAAGACTTACATAGTTAATGGTACAGCGTCTAGAGTGCTGTCGAACCGAGGGTTTGATAGAATATCTTTAGTGCGGAAGCAGGCTATGTGGCCTGTCGAGTCCACACAACCAGTGCCACTTGATGCGCGGGCAATAGTACAGGCAGAAGTCATGATTGGAACGTGAAGCAATCATCATATTATTATTGTTTGTCATTTGGGCAGCACTGGTCATACCTATCATGGGTTGATTTGCCTGAGTAGACATTTTGATGAAACAGTGACAGCTGTTTTGAAGGCGAATAAATAACCGATCCATCGTATTGAGGACTTATACGCAAAACTTCTGGGGATATGTCCTTCACGAAGGTGGATATGAGCCATTCGAACCTTTTATTGTGATTCTGTGAGGATTCCCAGATGTTTGCTACAATTCATACCCATCAGGGTTTGTAACAATATACGAGATTGCCTATTATGATGGGGTATCATCAGCATGTGAAACTGTCAAGTGGACAATGGAGATCATTTCACAAAGCGTACCTCAGAATGCTGTCTGTCTGAATGATGTGCTAAAAACTGGGCAGAGCATTTCAAGAGATTGGCCATAGTGATCAAATGTTTCTCCATTGGAAGGAAAAATGTGTGTTCCAAGGCACCCAAGTGGACTGCTTCAGCTGCAACATTGACAAGACCAGGTTAAACACATTTGAAAATTAATTGAGGTCAATCAAAGGGTGCCCCTGCTCCCACATCTGTTCCAGAGCTTCGGTCTTCCCTTGGGTTGGCGAAATATTGTGGAAACCTGTGTATTGACCCGGCCTCCATCTTGGCAGCTGAGATTTGCTAGTCAGGAAGGATCAGAAATGCAAATGATCGCTTCTCCCAGAAGTAGCCTTTAGGGAAGTGTAAAATCAGTTGTTGAGATGTGGTGCTGTCACGGGATGCCTTCCCATACAGTTTGAGGTTATTTTTGGCTCACCGACGGCTCACTGTATGCTTCTCAGAGTTCGGCTAATGCTGAATAAAGATAGGAGAAAGTGAGGTCTGCAGATGCTGGAGATCAGAGCTGAAAATGTGTTGCTGGAAAAGCACAGCAGGTTCAGGCAGCATCCAAGGAACAGGAGAATCGACGTTTCTGGCATAAGCCCTTCTTCAGGATTCCTGAAGAAGGGCTTATGCCCGAAACGTCGATTCTCCTGTTCCTTGGATGCTGCCTGACCTGCTGTGCTTTTCCAGCAACACATTTTCAGCGCTGAATAAAGATAGTCCAGTTAGAGAAGGAAAGTTTGGCAGTAATCTTTTGTGTGAGAAAGTTCCACCATTACCTTTACTGACATTACTTTGAAATAGAAATGCACCACAAACCCCTGCTCAGGCTATCTGAAGATGACAGGTACATCACACCTTGAACTTCAGGTCAAATTCAGCAGTGGGCTGTAATGCTGAGTGCATTCCAATTCGCAACACTGTCTGGGCGATCAAATGGTAAATGCAGATGCCTGAAGCCAACGCCCAATGGCGGATACACCATGCTGGGCCCCACCACTGAAAGAGTCCGTTCTGGTTTTTAACTTTGTGGGCACACTTCCAATCATCTCTGACAATATCAGAATGTGGATCCAAAAAGATGCCGTCCTGGTCAATCAAAAACAGCTGGCAGTATTGGGAACGAAAAGTCATCCCAACCAGAATTGAATTCTTTCTGGAGCTGGCGAGACCAGATGACCATTGAGAACAGCATACCAAATTGGGAGCAAAAGTCTGTTTCTTCCAAAGCAAATGTCACTATCAGATAATGGCTCAACTCCACCAGGGTCATCCTGCAATTTCCAAAGTGAAGATGTTGATGAGAAGTGATGTCTGGTGTCTGGGATTGGATGTCGATACAGCCATGTCGGTGAGGCAATGTGTAGAGTGCTAACAAAAGCAAATATTGCCGCCAGCATCTGCACCACATTCATGGGCCTAGCCAGGTAACACCTGATCTCAGATACATGTCGACTGTGCTGTCTTTTCATGGTGTTTATGCTTTTAATCATTATGTACACACAAAGTGGCTGGATGTGCATTAAGTTAATTTGTCTAATGTGGGACTAACAATGGAAAAGTTGTGAGCACGGAAACTGGATGAGCTGGTTACGGGTAACAGGCAATCCTTTACCAGGAGGAAGTCTTGTGTATGTCCTGAAGTGGAATGATATTCAGCATGTCAGGACAGCTGCATCTGTTACTGAGAGTCTGGTAGGAAGAGCAAACAAGCATTGAAAAGACATTTAAAGATACAGCCTACAACTTTACTCAGTACACAACTGTCCCAATTTCTGTTTGATTATAGAACCAGCACCAGGTCAAATCTAATGTTCCTGGACCTTGTGGGTGGGTGAAAATGCATCATGAACGTCAATGCTGACCTGAAGAGATTTATATGTGAGATAGGCAGTTGATTTCAGCGGACAAAATTTCCTGTTAAAGCTATGGTAGTGACCATGCTTGGGTCAAAGGCATGTTGGATGTTTGGACAGCTCCCATGACGTACACTGCTCAAGGCAGAGAAGCGCATCTGAATAAATATTTGTATCATCTGATATCTGTAACCTCTAAAGTGGGGTAAGAGCAAAACATACCCAGCCACCTGGAACATCTGGCTAGGCTGTCAGAACCAGTGTCCTAGAAACCTCTGAGGGTGAGATGGATACGGCAGATGTCGCAGCCTTGATGTCATTACCACCTGCAGACAAAGGTGAATTCTTACTGACACGCTGCATGGGCAAGAGTTGGTCCGCAGTCCCATACATGCTGTCAGTATCCGAGGCAGAATCTGTGAAATCAAATCTAGTGCGAGTATGCCCCAGGAGAAGCTACAGTAAACATAATGGGCCCCTGCCTCAGGACACCAATAGGGAAGAAGGTAGTGATTGGAACGAGGTCAGCCAGCTGGACCTCACCTTATACGATTTCTGAGATTGGACCAGGTTAACAGCCCCAATCAGGGAGTCCAAACTGACAAATGTATGAGGAGTTCTGCTCACTCGAGTTTCCATCTCTGTAAAGGCTAGGTTAAGTGTCATGTACTGTGCATGTGTAAATTGTTGAATTCCATCCCACAGCATATTACACACAAGGAACTCAGCTATACCCAGGTCTTGGTTGAAATAGAGACGGCCATGAACCAGGTGAGGAAGAAGACTACAAGTGCAACGGTATTCCCCCAAGGCATTGATACACGAGGCACTGAGCTCCCAGTGTAGCTGCATGCCCTTGTCTGCCTGATCCAGAAGGAGGAGAGCATCCCGGGAGAGTTCCCAAATGCCACAGTCATTACTGTTTTCAATAAAGGGAATATGTCAGACTGTGAATGTGTTGCTGGAAAAGTGCAGCAGGTCAGGCAACATCAAAGGAACAGGAGAATCGACGTTTCGGGCATAAGCCCTTCTTCAGGAATGAGGAGGGTGTGCCAAGCAGGCTAAGATAAAAGGTAGGGAGGAGGGACTGGGGGAGGGGCGTTGGGAATACGATAGGTGGAAGGAGGTTAAGGTGAGGGTGATAGGCCGGAGATGGGGTGGGGGCGGAGAGGTCAGGAAGAAGATTGCAGGTCAAGAAGACAGTGTTGAATCTGAGGGTTGAGATTGAGATAAGGTGGGGGGAGGGGAAATGAGGAAGCTGGAGAAATATGCATTCACCCCTTGATCGTGCAATGGTGTGGCACAGTGTATTATATTCAAACCCAAAAAGCTTTTATATATTGGGATCCACCGCAACCTACCTCATGGGGTGGAAGATGTAAAAAGTGGCTATTGTCTGCCCCCATCCCATCTAAAACACAGACAAAGCTTTGTGCAGTTTTTTTGCTTCTGTCAATTGTACAAGAAAGACGACCTCAGTGAATAGGTGGGTGAATCAAGTGAGGTACAGAGGGATAAGAGAGTAAAGTGTAACTGCCATGAGCATATTGTTCCTACATGGAGACACGCAGTGCTCTATCGAAAACCGCACAGTGTGTTTCACTCTACCTTTGTCATGTGGGTCAGATGGAATTAGTGAGAATTCAAAGATGGAAGTTTGAGATAATTGATGTCTATGTTGACCTTAAGGAGGGTCTAAACAATACATTAATTAGTTTTTGAATCCTATATCACCATTACATGAATACCTAACCAGGGAAATGCAAGTGTTCAGATGAGTAGGAAAGGTGCACTATGCCCTGCAGCAATGAGGTGAGCAGGTGCAGAGGGAGGTCAAAGAATTCAGGAGAACAATTGTAGGGGTGATCTTTGGGATTGGGCTTGAATAGATCCACCCCTGATTGTCCTATGTTCGGTCTAGGAAGGGGAGGGAGGAGTCTGAGATGGTCCAGATAAATTTGAGGTTGGGGTGGGAGGTGTTAGTAAAGTGGATGAACTGTTCAACCTCCTCGTGGGAGCACGAGGTAGTGCCGATACAGTCATCAATGTAGCGGAGGAAAAGGGGGTGGGATGGTGCCAGTGTAGCTGGGAAGATGGACTGTTCCACATATCCAATGAAGAGGCAGGCATAGCTGGGGCCCATGCGGGTGCCCATGGCTACTCCTTTGGTTTGGAGGAAGTGGGAGGATTGGAAAGAGAAGTTGTTCAGAGTGAGGACCAGTTCAGTCAGTCGAAGGAGGGTGTCAGTGGAAGGGTACTGGTTGGTACGGCGGGAAAGGAAGAAGCGGAGGGCTTTGAGGCCTTCGTGATGGGGGATGGAGGTGTATAGGGACTGGATGTCCATGGTGAAGATAAGATGTTGGGGGTCAGGGAAGCGAAAATCATGGAGGAGGTGGAGGGTGTGGGTGGTGTACCGAACGTAGGTAGGGAGTTCTTGAACTAAGGGGGACAGGACCGTGTCAAGGTATGCAGAAATGAGTTCGGAGGGACAGAAGCAGGCTGAAACAATGAGTCGGCCGGGGCAGTCAGGTTTGTGGATTTTGGGCAGGAGGTAGAAATGGGCAGTGCGGGGTTGTGGGACTATGAGGTTGGAGGCGGTGGATGGGAGATCGCCTGAGAGGATGAGGTTATGGATGGTCTGGGAGATGATAGTTTGGTGGTGGGAGGTGGGGTCATGGTCATGGGTGTCCACGAGCTGGCATTTAGCCTCAGCAATATAAAGATCGGTGTGCCAAACTAACACCCCTATCAGCATTCCGGAAAGACCATTCCCTCCGCGACTCCCTCGTCAGATCCACACCCCCCCACCAACCCAACCTCCACTCCCGGCACCTTACCCTGCAACCGCAAGAAATGCAAAACTTGTGCCCACACCTCTCTCCTCACTTCTGCTGCCTGACCTGCTGCATTTTTCCAGCAACACATTTTTAAGCTCTGATCGCCAGCATCTGCAGTCCTCACTTTCTCCTATTCGATTTGCTTGAGTCTATTTTTATGTTAGCCCCCTGTAACTCCTCTCCACAAAGGTCTGTTGGGGACAGAGTCAAAGGAGAGCCAAGTTTTGATTTTTAAACAAAAAAGACAATTTTATTCTGAGGAAGGATGGAAAGAAATAAATTGAAAGCAGCTTTAGTTTCTGTTTTCAAAGAGTTGATTGTTTCTCCCAGTGCCATGTCTGTTCTGGAAGTGCCTGATTCAGGCAGCATCGGGGGATCTTGTTCATTTTTCCATTTCCACCTTTGATTTGTTTTTCAGGCTGGCAGTGTTTGACAGATACAGGGATTGGTGCTGGGTCCAAGGCCGTTTGTCGTTTATGTAATGAATTGGAATGAGAATGTAGGAAAAATGCTTTGTGAGGAGTGGCAGATGGAATTTACTTTTGATAAATGGAAAAGTATTGTATTTTAGGCAGAGGAACAGGGCAAGGCTTACATAGTTAATGGTGAGGCCTGTGGAATGTTGGCAAATGTTGTTCGGGGGTGACCGGACCTCTACAGTGCGGAAGCAGGCCATTTGCCAAAACATGTCCACATGACCAGTGCCATTGGCCTTGCGTTCAAAAGTAGAGGCACAAATCATATGGCTGGAAAGTGAAGCAATCATCAAACCAGTATAGTTCGCCTGATGGGCAGCAGTGGTCGTAGACATCATGGATCGATTCAAATTTGTGGAGATTTTAAAGAAACGGTAGCCAACGTTTGAAGCCGGATAAGTAACTTATCCATTGCATCGAGGATTTGTTTGCAAATCTGCAGGGGACCTGTCCATAATGAAGCTGGATATGATCCATGCGAACGTGCCATTGTGGTTCGACGTGGAGCAAGCGTGATTGGCCCAAGCAATGGTCACTGTCAGAGACTGGCTGAACTCTACAGCGTCATCCTGTGATTTCCAAAATGAAGATATTGGTGAGAAGTTATATCTGGTGGCCAGGATTGGATGCCGTCACAGGCAGGCTGTGAGTCAACGAGTCAGAGAGATGTAAAGCACAGAAACAGACCCCCTCAGTCCAATTTGTCCATGCTGAACAGATATCCTAAACTAATCAAGTCCCATTTGCCAACGCTTGGCCCATATCCCTCTTCGCCCTTCCTGTTCATATACCCATCAAATGCCTTTTAAATATTGTAATTGTACCAGCCTCTACCACTTCCTCTGGCAGTTCATTCCACATATGCACCATCCTTTGAGTGAAAAAGTTGAAATTTCTTAAATTTTTCCACTCACCATAAAGCTAGTTCCTTGAGGTCTGAACTCCACCAGCCCAGGAAAAGACTGTCCCTATCCACGTCCCTCATGCTTTTATAGACCTCTGTAAGGTTACCTGTCAGCCTCTGAAGCTCCAGAGAAAAAAAACCCCAGCCTATTCAGCCTCCCCATATAGATCAAGGTATATTTTATTTACTTCATCTTTCATAAGGTTTTCAATAAAGACTCAAATAAGGTATTGGCATGTAAAATTTAAATACCATCCGGTAGAGACAGTATATTAATGTGGATAAAGAATTAGTTCACTGACAGGAAACAAAGAATAGGAATGGACAGGTCTTTTTGAGTGGCATCAATGACTCGTGGGGTACCACAGGGGCTAGTGATAGGACTCCAGCTATTCACAATAAATATTACTGATTAATATAAGGGAACTAAATGTAATATTTCTAAGTTTGCACCTTTGAGAAGGTGACCAAACAGGTAGATGAGCATAAAGGAATTTCCAAAATGAAGGTGTTGATGAGACTTTATGTCTGGTGGCCAGGATATGGTGTCGACACAGCCTTGTTGGTGGGGCAGCACGCAGAGTGCTAACAAGGACAAATAGTGTTGCCAGCAGTGCACCTTATTCATGGGTGCTGGCCAGGTATCGCCTGGACTCAGTTACATGTCGAATGTGCTAGTCCATTCGTGGGACCCATGCTTTTAATCATTGTGCACACCCATTCAAAGTAATTGGATATGCATAATGTTCGTTTGTAAAACGTGAGGATGATGATTGAAAATTGAGAGCGTCTGGACATATTGGTCACAGATAACGGGCATTCATTAGTCAGCAGTTGGGTTTTGAGTATTTCCGAAAATCAAATGGCATTTGGAATGTCATGAGAGCTGCATCCGTTGTCCGATTGTCTGGCAGATAGATCAGTCCAAAACAGCCTACAACTTCACTGGAGACCAAACTGTCCCAGTTTCTGTTTTATTATAGAAACAGCACTCACACAACTGCAGGGCCAGCTCCACCAGAGTTGTTAATGGAGAGAAGACTCCACACACCAGGTTAAATCTGATCTTCCCAGTCCTTGTGGGGAGTGTGAAAGGGCATCAGGAACGCCAATGCAGCCACAAAACTCCTTTTTGCATGTGACGCAGTTTACTACATGAGATAAAATGTGCTGTTAAACATGGGTAAGAGAAATGGACGAGGTGACCACAGGTCCCATTATGTTGGAGAGGTAGTCCTGAACAAATGTGAGGATCCCATGACAGCTGTAACTTCACACCGTGGCCAGGAGCAAAACATAACCAGCCCCTCAGAACATCTGACAAGGTTGTCCGCACCTGTAGTTTCTCCCGGTCATCCCAGGATGCAAGAATCCTCTGAGGGCGAGATGGACACAGCAAATGTTGCAGCCTTGACACCATTGCCAACAGCAGAAGAAGATAAATGTCTGTTGAGATGCAAGAGGTGGGCCACAGACCAGCACATGCCGGCAGTATCCCAGCTAGAATCCGCGGAAGTGTACCTAGTGGGAAAATGTCTCAGAAAATGCCACAGGAAAGAGAATGGGTTTTTGTGCCAGGAATTAGCTGGGAAGGGAGGTAATGACTGGAATGCGGTCAGTGAGTAAACCTCATTGAATATAACTTCTGAGGTTGGAGCTGTTCACCTGGTCCAATCCGGGAGTCCTGACTGACAGGTGTGCCAAGGGTTCTGCTCACTTGAGGAGCTGTCTCTGTAAAAGCCAGGTCAGTGCCATGTACTGTG
>NW_025210276.1:12984-18989 GCF_004010195.1 Chiloscyllium plagiosum
TTTTTTGTTTTACAAAGTGAAAGCAGTTTTAGTTTCTGTTTTGAAAGAGCAGAGTGTATGTCCCAGTGCTGTGCCTGCTCTGGGAGTGTCTGATGCAGGTAGAAAGGGTTGTTTTTCAGGCTGGAGGCCTGTAATGAATACAGGATTTGGTGCAGTGTCGAATGAATAGTTTGTGAGGAGTGGTAGCTGGAGTTTAATTTTGATAAATGCAAAGTGTAGCATTTTGGTAAGGGGAACAGGGCAAAACTTTCACAGTTAATGGTAGGACATGTGGAGTGTTGTCAAACAGAGAGTCCTTGGGGTTCACAGAACCTCTACAGTGCAGATGCAGGGCATTTAGCTCAACTGATCCACATGACCAGTGCCATTTGCCTTGTTTGCAAAAGTAGACGGATATATCAAGAGCCTGGAAATCGAAGCAACCATCAAACCACTGTGGGTTGCCTTTTAAGCAGCAATGGTTGTCCTTATGACGGGTCACTTTGCCGTTCTGGATATTTTAAAGGAATGGTGAGCCAGTTTTGATCTGATCCATCGTATCAAAGATGTGTATGCAGAAGTGCAGGGGACCTGCATTTAAACTGAGCCGTGTGAACTTGCCTTTGTGATTCCATGAGGATTCCAATAAATATGGTCCCATTAATATCAATAAGGGTTCGAACCAATATGCTTGACTGCCTTTCTTTTAGGTATAATCAGCCAGTGAATGTTTCCAGTGAACAACGGAGAACATTTTTCAAGGTCTCCCCCAGTTTGCTATTTATCTGAATGATGTGCTAATAGCTGGGAAGATCAATCAAAAGCATCTAATGTTCTTCCAAGGCCTGAGGAAGGAAAGAAATTGTGTGTTCCAAGGCATTCGAAGTGACCTCCTTGAACTACAGCGTGGACAAGAGCGGGTTACATTCAAAGATAAACTGTGGGCAACTTCGGCTCCCATATATGTGTCAGCGCTTCGATCTTTCCTTGGTTCCGTGAATTTTTACAGAAAATTGTGTAATGACTTGACCTCCATCTTGGCAGGTTCAATTTGCTATTCAGAAAGTGTCAGCTTTGCCAATAGTCATGTCACCAAGAAGTAGCCCTTCAGGAAGTTAAAATGCAGCTACCGTCATTTAAAGTCTTCGCACAGAATAATCCCCAGTGAGATGAAGTGCTGACATGCGAAGCGTTCCTTTATGGTATCCGGTTAATGTTGGCTCACCGACATAGAGGACTGCCTGATAGTTGTGTTGTGAAATTTGAAAGAATTCAGAAAAAACTTACAAGGATGTTGCAAGGGTGAGCTATAGGGAGAAGCTGAATAGGCTGGGGCTGTTTTCCCTGGAGCATCAGAGGCTGAGGAGTGACCATATAGAGGTTTATATAATCATGAGGGGTATGGATAGGATAAATAACCAAGGTCTTTTCCCTGGGGTGGGGGAGTCCGAACTAGAGGTAATAGGTTTAGGGTGAGAGGGGAAAGATATAAATGCACCAAATGGGTTACTTTATCCCATAGAGGGTGGTGTGTGTATGGAATGAGCTGCCAGAGGAAGTGGTGGAGACAATTACAGCATTTAAAAGGCATCTGGATAGGTATATGAATAAGAAGAGTTTAGAGGGATATGGGCCAAGTGCTGGCGAATGGGGCTAGATTAAGGTAGGTTATCTGGTTGGCATGGACAAATTGGACTGACAGGTCTGTTTCCATGCTGTACACCTCTATGCCTAAATGCAGCATAACAAACCATGCAGGATTCCCTTAGTGACAACATGTGAGTATTCACACTGCAGTGATATTTGCACTGTAAGTCTACACATCTGTACATGACAAACACCTCAACTTACAGAGATCAGGAGGGCAATCTGTCAAGACTTGAATTCTCTCACCAGAGACTGTGAGGACAAGAACATTTCTGGGAGGCATGGAAGATGGATGTAGCTTTACAAATCAAAACGCATGTGTATCCTTCAATTCCTTTGTTTAAAAATACTTTCTCATTTAAATTGAATAACAAATTCAGTATCCACTGTCATATGTGGAAGGGTTCCGAACCTCTCCCACCCTTTTTGTGCAGACGTGCTTCCTAACATTTCTCCTGAACGCTCTGGCTGTAATTTTCAGATGGTGCCCCTTCTTCCTAGAATCTCCAGCCAATGGAAATAATTTATCCTTTCCTGTTGATGTCTTGTTGGACTTTACTCAGATCGTCCTTTAACCTTCAAGATTCTCGCGAATACAGGCTTAATTTTTACAACAAAAACAGAAATTGCTCAGCAGGTCTGGCAGCATCTGTGAGAGCGAAACCAGAGTTAATGGTTCAAGTCTGGGGACCCTTCTTCAGAACTAACTTGCTTGATCTCTCCTCATATCTTCAGATCATATGAAACCATAACAGAAGTCAGAATACGAAGATCAGAAAATTCTGCAGGAGCAGTGACATTGGGAGTCTCTATCAGTGTCTGGACAAGGCTGATCAGTCAGTAAGCTGAAGACGTTATTGTTCAAAAGATAAAACCAGTGAGCAGATACACACACCAGCATGCACTCTCTCCCTCTTTCTTTCTCATGCACACATCTACGGTCTCTCTCTCTCTCTCTCTCTCTCTCTCTCTCTCACACACACACACACACACACACAGGCATGATCTCTCTCACACACAGAATTAGGCATGGTCACTTTCTCTCACGCACACATGTATGGTCTCTTTCTCTCTCCCACACACAGGCATGGTCTCCCTCTCTCTCTCTCTCTTTCACACACACACAGGCATGTTCTCTCTCACACACAGAATTAGGCATGGTCACTTTCTCTCACGCACACATGTATGGTCTCTTTCTCTCTCCCACACACAGGCATGGTCTCTCTCTCTCTCTCACGCACACATGCACAGGCATGGCATCTCTCTCTCTCACAAACACAGGTATGGTCTGTCTCACACATACACACTAAGGTATGGTGTCTCCCTCCCTCTCGCGCGAACAGGCCTGATCTCTCTCTCTCTCTCTCTCTCTCTCACACACTCTCACACACACACAAACACAGAGGCATGGACTCTCTGTCACAGACACAAAGGCATGGTCTCTTTATATCTCTCGCACACAAGCATGGTCTCTCTCTTTCTCACAAACACAGGCATGGTCTCCCAATCTCACATACACAGCACAGGCATGGACTCTCTGTCACAGACAAACACGCATGGTGTCTCTGTCTCTCTCTCTCACACAGACACAGGCATGGTCACGCTCATGCACACACACACACATACAGGCATGGTCTCCCTCTCTCTCTCACACATACACGCAGGTATGGTCTCTCACACACAGGCATAGTCTCTCTCTCTCACACACACACAGGCTTAGTGTCTCTCTATCTCTCGAGCACACCAGCATCGTCTCTCACTGTCACACACACACACAGACATAGTCTCTCACACAAAGACTCAGGCATGGTCTCTCTCTCTCTCTCACACACACAGGCAGGGTGTCTCCCACACTCTCTCTCCCTCTCACTCCTACACAGACATGATCTCTTTCTCGCTACACACAAAAACAGGCAAAGTCTGTCTCTTACTCACAGGCGCAGGCATGGTCTGTCTCTCACACATGGTCAGGCATGGTCTCTTTCCCTCTTCCACCCACAGGCATGGTCTCTCTCTCTCTCTCTCTCTCTCTCTCATACACTCACACACACACACACAAAACACACAGGCATGGTCTCTCTCACACACAGCCTCAGTCATGGTCTCTTTCTCTCACACACAGGCATGGCCTCACTCTCTCTCTCTCTCTCTCTCTCACAAACACAGGGGTGGTGTAGCTCTCTCTCTCACACACTCACACAGAGTCATGGTCTCTCTCTCTCTCTCTCTCTCTCACACACACAAACACAGGCATGATCTCCCTCACAAACAGACACACATGAATGGTCTTTCTGTCTCTCTCACACACAGGCATGGTCTCTCACACAGAGGCATAAACTCTCTCTCGCGCATGCACTGGCATCATCTCTCACTGTCACGCACGCACACAGGCATGGTCTCTCTCTCTCTCTCACACACACACACACAGGACACACACACACAGGCATGGTCTCTCTCTCTCACACACATAAATACAGGCATGGTCTCTCACACACAGGCATAGCCTCTCTCTCACACACACAGGTCCCTCTTTCACACAGTTACATGATCTCCCTCACATACATACACACACAGGCATGGACACACACACACAGGCATGGTCTCTCCCTCTCTGTCACACACACAGTCATGGTCTCTCACACAGAGGTATAGCCTCTCTCTCGCTCACACACACAAACATGGTCTCTCTCACACAGGCTTGGTCTCTCTCTATCTCTCACACCCACCGGCATCGTCTCTCACTGTCACACACGCACACAGGCATAGTCTCTCTCACATAGAGAATTAGGCCTGGTCTCTCTCTCTCTCTCACACACACACACGAGAGTGTCTCTCTCTTTGTCTCTCACCTTGCACAGGCATGATCTCTTTCTCTCTCACACACAGATATGGTGCAGCTCTCGCTCTTACACACTTACATACAGGCATAGTCTGTCTCTCTCTCTCACAAACACAGGCATGGTGTCTCTCACACATGGTCAGGCATGGTCTCTCTCTCCCACACACACAAGCATGATCTCTCTCTCTCACACACACACGCACATGGTCTCTCTCTCACACACACTCACACACACACACACACACACGCAGTCTCCCTCTCACACATACACAGTCTCTCTCTCTCTCACACACACACACATTCTATCTCTCTCACACACGCACATTCTCTCTCACACACGCATTCTCTCTCTCACACACACACATAGTCTCTTTCTCCAGCACACATAGTCATGGTCTGTTTCTCTCTGACACACATACAAGATTCCTCACTCTCACACACTCAGGCAGGATCTCCCCCTCACACACACACAGAGGCATGGTGTCTTTCTCTCACACACAGTCATGGTCTCTCTCTCTCACTCACACACACACACACACACACACATGCATGGTCCCTCTTTCACACTGATGCATGATCTCCCTCACACACACAGACACACACACACACACACACACAGGCATGGTCTCTCTCACACACAGACTCAGGCATGGTGTCTCTCTCACACACAGGCATGGTCTGTCTGTCTCTCTCTCTCACAAACACAGGCATAGTGTAACTCTCTATCTCACACACTCACACCCAGTCATAGTCTCTCTCTCTCTTACACACACACACACACGCATAACTCTCTATCTCATATACTCACACCCAGTCATAGTCTCTCTCTCTCTTACACACACGCATGGTCCCTCTCACACTTAGACTCAGGCATGGCACAGGCATGGTCTGTCTCTCTGTCTCTGTCGCTCTCTCTCTCACATACACACACACACACACACAGAGGCATAGTCCCTCTTTCATACAGATGCATGATCTCCCTCACATACACACACAGGCATAGTCTCTCTCACACACAGACTCATAGCACATAGAACACTACAGCGCAGTACAGGCCCTTCAGCCCTCAATGTTGCGCCGACCTGTCATACCAATCTGAAGCCCATCTAACCTACACTATTCCATGTACGTCCAGACGCTTGTCCGATGAAGACTTAAATGTACTTAAAGTTGGCGAATCTACTACAGTTGCAGGCAAAGCATTCCATACCCTTACTACTCTCTGAGTTAAGAAACTACCTCTGACATCTAGCCTATATCTATCACCCCTCAATTTAAAGCAATGCCCCTCGTGCTCGCCATCACCATACTTGGAAAAATGCTTTCCCTGTCCACCCTATCTAACCCTCTGACTATCTTATATGTCTGTATTAAGTCACCTCTCAACCTTCTTCTCTATAATGAAAACAGCCTCAAGTCCCTCAGCCTTTCCTCGTAAGACCTTCCCTCCATACCAGGCAACAACGTAGTAAATCTCCTCTGCATCCTTTCCAAAGCTTCCACATCCTTATTATAATGCGATGACCAGAACTGTACACAA
>NW_025210277.1:0-3305 GCF_004010195.1 Chiloscyllium plagiosum
CAATAAGTTGAGACAAGTGAAATAACCAGAATGCCTAATTGTGATTGGATACCGATAACCATAAAATAAGTGCATGTTTTGGAATGGTCTGTGGAAAGCATGCTGACTGTTGCATGAATTTATAAATCAGATGAAATATATTGTAAGGAGAGTCCGTGCCCATGGGAAATGTCTTCGGAACACATGCTAGAAGGAACCCGGGGTATGAAGTGACTGAGAATCGTCTGCTCGGTAACGGGAACGTGAGGGTTGAATGACTGGAAGTTCCTGTAATATGTAGCTGAGAAAACCATCAGAAAACCCCCAAACATATTGAATGTTGCAGGATATTTGAAGTACTGAATGGCCTCATGGTGGATTTTAATTGTGTGTGATTTGAAAAACGTACGTCGCTACTCCATCCTCTTACGTATTACACACTGGGGCACAGCCGTTTTCCTGAAACTGGGAGTAAGTTGGAAAAATATCTGGAACATTCCATAATTGGCATTCCCCAGAATATTCTATAACTCTGTGGGAGCATTAGAAAGGCAAGAGAGAAAGAGAGGGAAGGTGCTGCATGCAGTAGTGAGAGTGGTGGAGCATGAGCCTTGTTCGGGGATCGGTGATATAACAGATATACAATGAGTGGGAGGGAGCAGAGAGAATACGGTGACCCTTATCCCAACAGTGTGGGGAAGCTTAATGATGCTTGTCCTGTATTGTTGGACATTTATTCAGACCGAAGATACTGCACGGAGCTGGGTGGTGAGAGCAGACCAGGCTCGGTGGGTCTGGTAGTGTGGCCCCCTCTGGGAAGAGAATGGTCCCCTTTTGTTCTGGCCCATCCACCAGGACCTCCGTGCTGCTGTCGACAAACCATGGTGTAATTTCCCCTTCGCTGCCATGCTTGGGGATAATGTGCAGGGTAGCTCCAAACTGAGAAAGCACAGCCGTGTGCCCATTGGCCTTTTAACGATGGCACCAATGTCAGGGATCACAGAATATCCAGGGGCATCCGGGCCATTGTGAGTACCTCCAGTCATGATGGGTGGCAGAATCGGGCTGGCATTGTATGAGACGGGCACTATGGAGTGGGATGTGCAGTTAATGAGATGTGTTTGGTAAGATAGCACCAGGAAACTAGCTCGGCCTCGTGCAGACAACCCCCCGTCACACTTAATGAAAATGTCACTGCGACAGTTTTTTGTTAGGTTCAACCCAGTGAGGCGGAGACTCTGCTGTCCTCATTCCCAGTTACAAAACTGCAGGACAAATGCTCATCCAAAACTATCCATCACCTGAACTCACAGCAATATGTATCTGTGTATCTGTGACTCAAATTTCAGATAACCGTTCACCTGATCTCCAACGTCCTTTTGTTCCACTACACTCCTTAAGGCCCTCTCATTCATCACTAAGCTCCTAACTGGATATGACTTTCCAAAATGCAAGACGTCACACTTATCTATATTAAACTCCATTTGGTATTTCTCAGCCCACTTCTCCTGCTGATCAAGGTACTGCTGCAATTTCTGATAACGTTCCTCACTGTAAATGATGTCTCCTAATTTAGTGTCATATGCAAACCTACTAACCTTGCGTTGTGCACTCTGGTCCAATCATTGATATAGATAACAAACAGCAATGGGCTCAGGACCGATCACTGAGGCACTCCACTAGTCACAGGCCTCCGGTCCGACAAGCATACCTCCACCATTGCCATTTGCTTCATAACGTCAAGCCAATTGTGTCGCCAATTTGCCAGTTTACATTGGAGTCCATTCGATCCAACCTTCCAGAGCGGCCTACCATGTGGAACCTTATCAAAGGCCTTACTGAAATCCATATCGACTATATCCACCACCCTGCCCTCGTCAACCTTCCTGGTCACTTCCTGAAAAAACTCGAACAAAACTTGTAAGGCATGATCGGCCACGCACAAAGCTGTGCTGATTGCTGTAAGTCAAACTCTGTCTTTCCAAATGCATGCATATCTTATATCTCCGAAACTTCTCAAGTGGTTTACCGAAAACAGGTGTGAAGCTTACTCGTCTATATTTTCCAGGCTTTTCTTTGCAGCCCTTCTGAATAAGGGCACTACATTTGCTACTGCCCAGTCTTCCGGTACCTTACCCCTGAACTATCTTCTCTCGACTCGTGAAGTGCTCTGAGATATATCTGGTCAGGACCAAGAGATTTATCTGACTTTGTGCATTCTAATATGTCCACCAGCACCTCTACTGTGATATGGACTGTACCATGATATCACAACTAACCTCCCAAAGGTCACAGGTCTTCATGTCTTTCTTCATGATAAACGCAGAGGGGAAATTGAGGACCTCACCCATCTCTTGAGGTTTTACACATGCGTGCCCATTTTGGATTTTAAGGCGTCCTATCTCTGTCTAGTTGTTCTTTTTCTTTACTATACTGAATTTGTATTCACCCTATTCTGCTCAGCCAAGGCTATCTCATACCCCACTTTAGCCCTGCTGATTTCCTTCTTCAGTAAACTCCTGTAACCCTTGTGTACTTCCAGAGATTCACTTGGTCCCATCTGCCTGTACTTCAGTGACGGCTCCTTTTTTTTCTGGTCAGTGACTCAATATCTCTTGTCATCCAGGGTTCTCTCTTCCTGCCTCACTTTCCCTTCACCCTCACAGGAACATATAAACCTTGACCTCGAGCTATCTCACAGTTGAAGCCCTCCCACTTGCCCGGGATCATTTTACCTGGAAACAAACTACTCCTATCAACCCCTGCAATCCCCTGTCTAATGCCAACAAAGTATGCCTTATCTCAATTTAGAACTTGAATCTGTGAACCAATTTTGTCCCTACCATAACTATTTTAAAATTAATACAGCTCTAGTCACTTTTCCCAAAAAGCTCCCCCACTTTACCTCCGTCACCTATCCTGCCCTATTTCCCAACAGTCGGTTGAGTTTGTCCCTTCCCGAGTAGGACCCTCTACATGCTGCTTGTGGAAGCTTTCCTGAACACACTTAATTAATTACGTTCCATCTAAGTTCTTAACCCTCTGTAAGTCCCAGTCTATGTTAGGATAATTTAAATCACCTATTAAGAGAACCCTATTGCTCCTGCAAGTCTCGCCAGTCTCCCTGCATATTTGTTCTTCTAATTCCCATTGATTATTTGAAGGCTTATAATGCAACCACTATAACATTACCACCCCCTCTTACTTGTTTGCATCATTTACAAAATCTCTTTGGATATTATCTCAGTTATTTCATCTTTAAATACTACAGTGATACGCACCTTAATCAGAACTATTGGTATTTAAATTGTTTCCATTTACATCTC
>NW_025210277.1:4939-8820 GCF_004010195.1 Chiloscyllium plagiosum
CAGGGATGTGTAGGGGAGGTGGATTAGCCATGGGAAATGCAGGCTTCGAGGGATAGGGTAGGTGTTTTTCCAGTGGGATACTGTTTAGATGGTCGGTGTGGCCTCGATGGGCCGAAAAGCCTGTTTCCTCACTGTCGGGATTCTATAATTTCGATGGAGTTCTCCTTCATTGGCAGCTTTCGACAGGGCACTACCTATATGTCTTGCCTTGATTTGTCTGCCAAAATGCAACACCTCATATGTAAGTAAAATAAACTCCATCTGCCACTCCTCGGCTCACCTAAGCAAAGTCCCATTGCAGTCTGAGAGATCATTCTTCACTGTCGACTACACCACCAACTTTGGTATTATCTACAAACTTACTGACCATACTGCATATACTCAAATGCAAATCATTTGTCAAAGTGACAAAAGGCAGTGAACCAACTATTGATCTTTGCGGCACGCCACTGGTCACAGGTCTCCAAGTTTAATGAACAAATGTCCACTGTCACGCCCTGTCTCCAATATTCAAGAGAATTTTGGATCTAAATGGCGAGTTCTCCATGGATCCCAGGCAGTCTAACCTTGCTAACCAGTCTACCATGTAGAACATTTTGGTAATGTTACTGAATTCTATAAAGACAACATCCACTAGCCTGCCTTCATCAATCATCTTCATCAGTTCCTCAAAAGATTACACCGAGTCATTGAGACGTGATCTCTAATGTACAAAGCCCTCTTCAGTCATTGTCTTTTCAAATGCTTATACATCCTTTCCAACAAAATCCCCTCCAACAGTTTAGTCACCATTGACGTCAGGCTCACTGATCTATAGTTACCTGTTTTTCTTCCTTACCTTTTAAATAATGACACTATATTAGCAGCCCTCCAGTCTTTTGACACCTCACCTGTGGAAATCAATGATACAAATATTTCAGCAAAATGCTGACCAATCTCTTTTCTAGCTTCCCACAAACATCTGGGATACAACTGATCAGGCCCCAGGGATTTGTTCACCTTTAAATGTTTTAAAATGTCAAACACCTCCTTGTAATATAGACGTCTTTCAATGTTTCACTATATATTTATTCATTCTCTCGCTCTTGTAATCTCCACATTAAATACTGAGATGAAATACTTGTTTCGTATCCCTCCCGTCTCCTGTGGTTCCACACAGAGGTAGCCTTACTGATCTTTAAGGGGCCCTATTCTCTCCCGAGTTACTCTTTTACCACTAAAGGATATGTAGAATTTCTTCAATGCCTTGTTAACCCTATTTCTAAAGCCATCTCATGGCCACATTTTTCTGGCCCGATTTCCTCGTTGACTATACACGTACTGCCCTTATACTCCTCTGGGGATTCACTTGGTCTCAGCTCTGTTTACCTGAAATATACCTCCTTCCTTACCTTGACCGGAGGATCAATATATCTAGCCATCCAGCACTCCCTGCACCCACCAGCCTTGCCCCTCTCAGTAATAGAAACACGTTGGCTCTGGACTCTCTGAAACCAAGTTTTGATGGCCTTGCATTTTCCAACCATCCCTTTACCTGTGAATAGGGAATTCCAATCATCCTTTCACAGGGCTCGCCTAACGCTTTCAAAATTGGCCTTAGTCAAAGTTAGAACTTTAATGTTTACATCAGGTATTTCCTATTCCAAAACTAATTTAAAACTAATATTTAGATTAGATTACTTACAGTGTGGAAACAGGCCCTTCGGCCCAACAAGTCCACACCGACCCGCCGAAGCGTAACCCACCCATACCGCTACATTTACCCCTTTACCTAACACTACGGGCAATTTAGCATGGCCAATTCACCTGACCTGCACATCTTTGGACTGTGGGAGGAAACCGGAGCCCCCGGAGGAAACCCACGCAGACACGGGGAGAACGTGCAAACTCCACACAGTCATTCGCCTGAGTCGGGAATTGAACCCGGGTCTCTTGCGCTGCGAGGCAGCAGTGCTAACCACTGTGCCACCGTGCCGCCCACGGTGGCACATTTATGCGGAACAGACTTGAAAGTTAAACAAACACTTCCTGCCCCTCTGTAACAGGCTTGAGAGGCTGAATTGGCTCCTCCTGGCCCTCTGTAATAGACTGGAAAGGCTGAATGACCTCCTCATGTACCTGTGTAGCAGAACCGAGACATCAAATGACACAGCAACCCATGGATTATGAGCAGCCGGTAAACTGTATCTGATGGAGGTCCATCCCTTCTCACTTACAGAAACACAAACAACACAATGTACTCCAGGTACCCTCTCAGTAACGCTGCAGCGACACATCTCTTTGTTTTGATAGATTCTGTTGACAAAATGTGCCAATATTCCAGCTTTCCAGCTTTTCAAGTAGAACCAGCCTAATATGGGCTGAATGGCCTTCTCTTATCCCTCTATAAGAGGCCCATTGGGACAGAATTGCTTCGGCCTGTTCCTGAGCAGCAGTCTCAATGCTCTGTCTCAAGGTTTTGAAAGGATTTGGTAGCAGGGCACTTAAAACCAGGAATAGCCTCATACTGGTCAATAAGCATCATACTTTGGGTTAAGGTGTCTAGAAACTTCCTTGCCCGACTTTTCTTTATGTAGCCGATCTGTTATTTTATAACTGCCTCCTTTCATAAGCAACGTGGAACATATATAGATCCCTGCAGTGTTCTGTTAATGCAGTCATATGCAATTTAAAACAAGATTATAAAGGTTTATGGTCCATCCCTCAGCAACCCTCGTCCATTCCATGCAAACCCAGTAAATGTTCCTTTTTATACTGATATGAAAAGTGATGTGTGGAACTCGTTAACTGAGCCTGTTTATTCAGTCATGATTTGGAGATGCCGGTGTTGGACTAGGGATGTACAAAGTTAAAAATCACACAACACCAGGTTATAGTCCAACAGGTTTAATTGGAAGCAACACTAGGTTTTGGAGCGCCGATCCTTCATCAGATAATAATGGAGGACACAATTCTAAAGGACAGAAATTATAGCAGAAATTTAAAGTGTGATGTAACTGAAATTATACATTGAAAAATAGCTTGATTGTCTGTTGGGTCGTTCGTCTGTTCGAATACCATGATAGTTTCACTTATTTTATGTGTAGATCACAAAACCCTTTTAAAAAAAAAAAATAAGTTGCATTCTCAGGTTAGCTGTAACATTGACTGTTAGATAGACAATATGTTGAAGGTGTTGGCACCTTGTGTTCTCTGTCTATGCCATGATGTTTAGATTGATTCTGATCTGAAAAGTGAGATAACAGAGTTTTACATGAATTCATGCAGTTTTTGAGCTCAGAGTGTTACATGAATTCATAGCTTTTGAGCAAAGTACAATGTAACTCTACAAGTACAAATCCACCCCACAAAACATATGTGTGCATTTAGGTCGTCTGTTCACATTCTGTCCTACTGTCAGCTCATTATCACTCATTCAGCTTCCGTTCTGTCTTGGTCTATTATTAACAATCCCCTTGTTTGCCTACTCCTTCCATCTCTCTCTCCGGGTTCCATTTCCACTTACCCGCTCACCTCTCCTCCTACATCCTCAGCCCAAACCTTGTCTCCAGCATAAATACCACTTCCTTCGAGTTGCTATCAGTTCTGAAATGTTAACTCTGCTTTCTCCCCAGATGCTGCCAGACCTGAGTTTCGCCGGCAATTTCTGTTTTTGTTCAGATCTGCAGCAAGTGTTCAGCAGTGTTCACCCCCGCCCCCACCCCAAATACGGATCAATTCCACCCGAGATGACCTCCTTCTTCAAACACTGCAACTTCCCCTTCCACGTGATCGATAATGCCCTCCAGTGCATCTCCTCCACTTCCTGCACATCCACCCTTGAAGAATTCCTGAAGAAGGGCCTGTGCCCGAAACGTCGAATCTCCTGTTCCCTGGATGCT
>NW_025210277.1:12028-17507 GCF_004010195.1 Chiloscyllium plagiosum
GAAATGGCGAGAATTCAATTTCAAATAAGGCACCTTGAACATGAGAAGGAATTGAAACTTTTTGAATTATGATGAAAAGTAGAAATAAAAGAACAGGAAGTGAAGAAGAAAGAGAGAAAAAGAGAGAAGAAAAGCAGATAGTTCCAACTTCAAAGGTTAGCAATTAGAGAGGAAAGTTGACATAGAAGGCGGTGATGAAGGTACACAGTCGGCTGGTTGAGGAGGATAGTGAGGATGAGCAACCCCATAGTAGCCAAAGGCTTGATGGGGATCTGTTTAAATACATCCAGGTACTATCTAACTTTGAGAAGAAGGATGGAGGAGCCTTTTAAATTTCATTTCAGAAAGTGGCTAAACAAATGCAGTGCTCAGTGAACATGTGGATTTAGTTGATTCAAGCAAAGCTGATAGGTATTTGCATCCCTATCGGAGGCGGTGTCTGGGGAGTAGGAGGAGGTGAAGAAAGCCATCTGAAGTGCATATGAGCTTGTGCGGAAGCTGACAGACAGTGTTTCAGGAATCTAAAATAGCGGCAATGGTTAAATGCACATTGAGTTTGAAAGAATCTAACAAAGTAATTTTGAAAGGTGGGGAGGGGTATTAAAAACAGAGAAAAGTTATGGCACTCTTAGAGAGTTTCTTATTTTGGAGAAGTTCAACAATTCACTTCCTGCAGTCGTGCGAACTTGTGTGGAATGGCAGGGAGATACGATGACAAGATTAGAAGCTGAAATGGCTGATGGTGATGATCTGGTTCAGAAATCAAATCTTGGTTTCTGTGAGAGATTGAGAAGTATGTGCGAGATCTTCTCAAAACATATCCCTGTGAAAGTAAGATTTATTAGCATAGGCCAAGGGTAGCAGGTAAAGAGGTTACAGCATTAAGAGGTACAGAAGTATGTAACTCTTTTATGCTGAGACATGAGGAGGTATGTCATTCAGAGGGAGTATTGGAGAGGCGAAAAGTACTCCATTATGTAACGTGTGGTTGGAGTGTCCAGTGGAAACATCAACAGATTTATTCCACAATGGGGAAGGAGGCCTTGAGCTTCGTGTTGGCGTCACAACATTTCAGCATTTAAATTGCGAATAACATATATGAGGCATTTTTTTTATCACTGATCGTGACCCCTTAAAGTTTTTGGAGAAGTTTAGGGAGAAAAATACCAGTCTGTTTCGATTGAGCTTATTCTTACTACCATTCAATTTGAAAGTTTACAGTTGACAGGGCGAGAAAACTTAAGTTTTGACACATTGTGGAGACTTGGATGAAGAAAGACAAAAGGCATTCTGTGGCAGGATGACATGACTGAAATGGAATCGAGTTGTGAACATTTGTATGTTCAGAGGCAATGTAATATATATGCATTTCAGTCTACCAATAGAGGAAGATTAGGAGGTCAAAAATAAATCCATCTTTGTATATTGATGGATCATTTTATTAAAGGTGGAGTTGTGAGAATACTATCTCTGTAAAAAGGTTATTTTCTCTTATTTTTTTTAAAGAGAGGTTTTAAAGGCAGAGGTGCAGAACTGCTGTCTGAAAACAGTTTAAGTAAATAACTGAGAAAGCCTTTAGGTTTTATTAAAACGGTGATTACAATGGAAGGGCAGTGGCCAGCTCTGCCAGACCAGATTTTCTTGTTTTGTTTTTAGCTGCAGCATTCAGAAGCTGCTGGAGATCTCAGAAGGGTTGGAAGTTTCAATGCATGATCCCTAGCTGCCTTTCTCTCTGAGATCTCTTTTGATGTTGATTTCGCCTGGATCAGAAAACTGCTTGTAAGAATCTGTATTTGAATATATCTTTGTACCAAGCAGTGTATACCAATAAGGTATGGTATCTATTGTATGTGTAAGTGTTCAAACATATAAGCTATCTCAAAATGTTGTTTTCTTTGATAGTATTTTAACTAAAGCATTTCAATAGATTATATTTTGCTTAATGTCGAGTTGGTTGACCAGTCACAACATATCTGGAAAGCACACTTCCCATCTACGTTTAAAATAAGGAAAGGTTTGGGTCTAAGCGGCCTTCTTAAAATATTTTGTGGGGATCTGGTCTGGTCCACAACATTTGCAGCCGAGGAGTTTCTGACTGATTCCTTTTATTGAAAAGTTAGTGGAGGGGCTGGGGACGGTTTGCTGGATTTTGTGCTGTGAGCTGCCTCAGACATTCAGGGAGACCTGAGGATTTGGTGACCCAACTCGGGATGGAGCATGGGAACTTTAATTACAGCATCTAAGTCTGCAACATGAACAACAAGTGGAGCAGAGGCTGCAGAGAAGGGAAGCTCTGAAACCACACAGTGAGTGCATGTGGTGAATGGGATCTGCTGTATCAACCGCGGATTTTCTAGGAACAGCTTCTCAAGCTCCATTTAACCCAGGAGTAGAGTGTAAAGGGATCCTGACTGACCAAGGAACTGGTCACAGAGCAGTGTCACCTCCTTCAACCCGCAGCTGCACACGAGGCGGAGGACGATGCTGTCAGTGGCTGTTAGGGTCACTGTTTCATTCAGCTTCTATGATCCGGAACTTTCCAGGCAGGACTGGGTGACATATCCATCATCTCCCAGTACCTTAACATCAATGTCACCATTCGGTGACGGAGGATATATATGATGGATGAGCAAAATACATCGTTTCTCCCTCAGCGGGAAGATGCTGGGTGTATCCTTATTTACCTAGGATAGTGGGATTCCCGTTGGTGTACATGACATCTGCGGTTAGCCATGTCAATGGGGAGAGGTAGAGGAACTGAAGGAGCTCTCACTCTATGAATGTTACAGTGTGTCCATGCACAGTACATCATGTTGGTGAATACCCCTGTCCTGGCAGCAGCCACAGTTCCTTCATTCAGAAGCAGGCAGCCAGTCCCATCGTCTTCGTCTCTCCATGTAGAAAGGAATAAATGTATCTTGGATAAAGGCCGTCCCCTTGATACACGTTTCAAAACACCATCGGCACCGCCAACCAACTACATCAAAATATTCCATGTGTACGGAGGGCAATGGGGTCACTTGGATCGTCTGGGAGCAGACGATCAGGGATAGAGCAAAACCTCCCATGTCTGAACGTGTCTGAGTGAACCTGCAGCACACAGTGTCATTAAGTCCTGTAATCCCTCTCCATTTCAGGAACATACTACCTTCCATTATCCCAGAACATTAAATGACAGGTTATATCATGTTATATTGCACCTGCCAAATTATTATCCATTGCCTTTACCTCTCTGTAATTATCTGTAGACCCTCTACCCTCGCTTGCTAATTTAATCTTTTGCTTATCACAGCGACATTACAAAACTCAGTATCTGTGAATTTGTTCCATCCTCCTGACCATTGATATAGATTGTAAATAGTTGAGGACCCAGCACTGGTCACTATGTGACTCCACTGGTGACGTTCTGTCAAACTGATTAAGACTGATCTATCCGGAGTGCCTGCTTCTTGTTTGATATACAGTACTCCCCCATTACTGTGTAACACAGTGGAAAGGCTGAATATAAACAAGGACCATCAGTCAGGAATCCAACCCCTCGAACCTGCTCCGCCATTGAATACAATCATGGCTGATGTCATCGCGTCCTCTGTTCCACTTTCCTGCTATCTCTCCATCCTCAATCTCTGGTCTCTGGTTGAAGATTGCGCTACATGAAAAAAAGAATCACTCCACCTCTACACTTCCAATTACATTTAGCATTTGCAGACCTCAATGAGATCTCCTTTCATTCTTGTAAACTCAAGAGTATAGGCCTGAACTGCTCAATTTCTCTTCATAAGACAAACAGTTCAAATTTGCAATCAATATAATGAATCTCTTCTGATTTGTCTCTATTGCAAATACCTCATTCCGCAGGACACACAAACTGTACTCCAGTACAGCCTCACTAATGCGTTGTATATCTACAGCAACACTCCCTACATTTCTACTCTATCCTTTTACAAATAAATGCTGAAATTATGCTTGCATTTCTCAATACTTGCAGTACTCGCAGGCAGGTGTTTTGTGATATGCAAGCTGATACCCTGATCACTCTGTACCTGAGCACTTTGAAGTTTCTTTCCATTTAGATAATAATTTGCCTTTCTGTTACGCTGGCCAACTTGAATAACCCTATATTTATCCACTTCAATTTTTATTGCCAAATTTTTGCTCATTCACCCAACCTGTCCATGTAGCTTTAAATCTCTTGAAGCACCATTCCGAAGTACAACTGAAAATGTAGCTAAAGTATTTTCTATACCGTCAAACGAGTAATAATATCGATCGCAATGGTTGAGGCATGAAAACTGAAATCAATGGCCCTCAACAAATTGCATTTTCCAAAAGAAAATGACACATTTATTCCATCTGACTCCATTTTGTTGGTTAACCAATCCATCCAAGCTAATAAATTACTCCTAAACCCATGTTGTCTGATCTTACCACTTACTCTTTGGAGAAGCGACATATCCGATGCCTTCTGGAAGACAAGATATCACATATTTAAGTAACTCAAGCAAACACTTCAAACTTGATTTAATCTTTGTAAAACCATGTTGACTCCGATGGATTGTGGTTTAACTTTGCAAATGTCCTCAACAGTGAATTATAATAATTTGCCTCAAATTACAATAGTTTATTGTTACACTTTACTCATTAATGTATACATCTATTGTAAGTTCTTCCCTTTCGAAAACCTTTAGGTTTTCTTTGAATTCCTGTCTCATGGGCAAAAGGTTTTAAGAGATCTGTTGCAACTGCAGTGTAAGAAGCATGTGTGGCTCTAGGACTCATCATCCTGCTGGTGTATAAAATCGATGGGATGAAGTCTTTCTGGTATTCCCATGTTATCATCTCCAAGGCCAGAATGACCTCCTCCTGTTCAGGCGATAGAGGGGTGGGGGATTATGGAATCTTCCCGTTGCCATGTAACATATTGAGAGGCTGATGGGTCTTCTCATATTCATTCATAATAGGTGGAGATACTGAACGGTCTCTTCATGTATCCTGGAGATGGGACCAAGGGAGCGATTGGTCTTCTCTTGCTCCCATACAACAGACACGTGTCTAAATTACTTCCTCCTTTCTCATGACATAAGTCACAGATGGTTTTTATCCTTATCCAATTCTCTTGTAACAGACTCGGTGGGTCAGAATGGCCTCCTGTTATCCCAGTGTAACAAATCTCCAGTCACTGTGTGACCGCTTCCAGTTCCTCTGTTACAAACTTGAGGAGGCTGAATGGGCTGATCCTGTTGCTGTGTAATAGGATACTGGTGTCGCTTGGCCTACTCTAGGTCCAGTGTTATAGATTCGAAGGTCTTATTGCCCTCCTCTTGTAAATATGCATCATGCTCCAGTGGCTGACCAGCCTCGTCCTATTCAGGTGAAACAGGGTGAAAGGCCGGAATATCCTTCTGTTGTTCCTGTGTAACAGGCTGGAGAACGGAATTGATTCCTCCATTATCTGTGTAATTCGCTTCAGTTGTTGACT
>NW_025210277.1:17843-18994 GCF_004010195.1 Chiloscyllium plagiosum
AATCAGTTGAGGGAACCACCTCTGAGCTGCTTCCAATACAACAGTCCTTTCTTCATTGAAGACACTAAACCTGTACACACTAGTCCAGATGTGATCTCACTAAGATCCTGTACAGCAGCAGTAATGCTTTACCACCCTGCTGTAAGGTTCCTACCCAGGTTAGAGCAGCTGGGGGAAATACAGAGCATTGTTGAATGATCATTGTCCTTCTCTACTTCACCAGCATAACGGGAGATCTGGAGAAAATGTCACAATGATGCTTAAGAAGAACATAAATGATGTGGCGAGATGATCTCTACCATTAATCTCCCCAAAGCCCACGTCGCTCAGATTCTACAGAATCGTGTAAGGTGGAGCGTAAAAACAGCAAGCAGAAGGAAACATGGATGGGAGTTATATATCAAAGTGAAAGCTGCAATACAAATGTTGGGTACGTTATAAAACAGGAAAATGAGATATACACATTTGTGGCTACTGCAGTAATAATGTACTTATTACATTATATCTAAACTGTTTTAACACAACTGAATGCTAATGCTGGGAAAAATGGATTTCATGAGCATGTGTTAGTTAGCTGGCATGAACATTTTGTCGAGCACTGAGCTGGAGATCAGGTTATTTAGGAATTGATGTTGGTGATCAGAAAAGCTAATTGAAAACTTTGCTGTAGAGGAACTTTTGGGAACAGTGACCACAATGTATTGGTTTTCTTTTATGCTGTTTGAGTACACAGTGTTTTTTTTTGTTTTATTTGCAAGAACTGTTATAAATCTGAATCAATCAAGCCCTGAAGGTGTGAGGAGAAAGTGGAGACTATAGATGCTGGAAATCAGTGGCGCTGGAAAAGCACAGTCAGTCAGTGTACTAGGAGCAGGAGCATTGTCGTTTCGGGCACAACCCTTCATCAGGAATGAGGCTTCTGAGTCAAGGGGGCTGAAAGATAAATGAGAAGGGGGTGTAGCAGGAGGCAGGTAGCTAGGAATGCGATAGGTAGAGGAAGGTGGGTTGAAAGTGATAAGTGATGAAGGGAGACAGAACGCCTCATCTACTGCATCCTTTAAACTCAGTGTGGTCTTCTGTACATTGGCGAGACACACTTGGATTATTTCAGAGAACACCGCTGGAACAGCCACATTGACCAACTCCACCAC
>NW_025210278.1:0-4758 GCF_004010195.1 Chiloscyllium plagiosum
ACGCTGGGCAGATAGTCCAGTTTACTGAGCCATGCACTGGCATAGTCTACACAGCTCTATATTCTGGCCCGATCGTCCTGTTTACTGCGCCATACACTGACATCGTCTGCACAGCTCTGCATGCTGGGCAGATAGTCCGGTTTACTGAGCCATACACTGACAAAGTCTGCACAGCTCCCAAAGAAGTCCCGATAGCCCGGTTTACTGAGCCATACACTGACATAGTCTGCACAGTTCCCCATGCTGTCCCGACAGTCCAGTTTACTGAGCCATACACTGACATAGTCTGCCTAGCTATCCATGCTGGCCCGATAGTCCGGTTTACTGAGCCATAACCTCACACATTCCGCACACCTCCCCATGTTGGGGCGACAGTCCGGTTTACTGAGCCATTCACTGATATAATCTGCACAACTCTCCATGCTGAGCTGATAGTCCGGTTTACTGAGCAGTACACTGGGATAGTTCGCACACCTCACCATGCTGGCCCGATAGTCCATTTACTGAGCCATACACGGATATGGTCTGCACAGCTCTCCATGCTGGGCAGATAGTCTGGTTTCCTGAGCCATACACTGAGATAGTAAGCTCAGCTCTCCCTGCTGGCCCGATAGTCCAGTCTACTGAGCCATACACTGTGTCCCAAAGTCCGGTTTCCTGAGCCATATACTGACATAGTCTGCACAGCTCTCCATGCGGGGCCGATAATCCAGTGTGCTGAGCCATACATTGACATAGTCTGCACAGCTCTCCATGCTGGGCAGATAGTCCGGGTTACTGAGCCATACACTGACATAGTCTACACAGCTCTATATTCTGGCCCGATAGGCCGGTTTGCTGAGCCATACACTGGCATCGTCTGCACCGCTCACCACGCTGGGCAGATAGTCCAGTTTACTGAGCCATACACTGACATAGTCTACACAGCTCTATATTCTGGCCCGATCGTCCTGTTTACTGAGCCATACACTGACATAGTCTGCACAGCTCTCCATGCTGGGCAGATATTCTGGTTTACTGAGCCATACACTGACATCGTCTGCACAGCTCTGCATGCTGGGCAGATAGTCCGGTTTACTGAGCCATACACTGACATAGTGTACACAGCTCTATATTCTGGCACGATAGTCCAGTTTACTGAGCCATACACTGACATAGTGTGTACAGATCTTCATGCTGGCCCAAAAGTCCAGTTTACTGAGCCATACAATGACATACTCTGCAGAGCTCCCCATGATGGCGCAATAGTCTGGTTTAATGAGCCATACACTGACAGTGTCTGCACAGCTCTCCATGTTGCCCCGACAGTCCGGTTTACTGAGCCAAAAACTGACGCATTCGGCACACCTCCCCATGTTGGGGTGATAGTTCGGTATACTGAGCGATACACTGACATAGTCTGCACAGCTCTCCATGCTGGGCTGATAGTCCGGTTTACTGAGCGATACACTGACATAGTCTACACAGCTCTATATTCTGGCCCGATAGTCCAGTTTACTGAGCCATACTCTGACATTGTCTGCACAGATCCTCATGCTGGCCCAAAAGTCCAGGTTACTGAGCCAAACACTGACATAGTCTGCACAGCTCCCCATGTTGGGGTGATAGTTCAGAACACTGAGCCATACACTGACATAGTCTGCACAGCTCTCCATGCTGGGCTGATAGTCCTGTTTACTGAGCCATACACTGACATAGTCTCCACAGCTCTATATTCGGGCCGATAGTCCGGTTTACTGAGCCAGACACTAGCATAGTCTGCACAGCTCCCCATGATGGCCCAATAGTCCGGTTTACTGAGCCATACACTGTCATTGTCTGCACCGCTCCCCAGGCTGGGCAGATAGTCCGGTTTACTGAGCCATACACTGTCATAGTCTGCACAGCTCTCCATGCGCGCCCAATAGTACATTTACTGAGCCACACACTGATATAGTCTGCACAGCTATCCACGCTGGCCCGATAGTCCGGGTTACTGAGCCATACACTGACATAGTCTGCACAGCTCCCCATGTTGGCCCGATAGTCTGGTTTATGAGACACACACTGACATAATCTGCACAGCTCTCCATGCTGGCACGATAGTCCGGTTTACTGAGCCATACACTGACATTGTCTGCACAGCTCTCCATGCTGAGCCGATAGTCCGGTTTACTGAGCCATAAACTGACACATTCTGCACACCTTCCCATGTTGGGGCGATAGTCCGGTTCACTGAGCCATACACTGACATAATCTGCACAGCTCTCCATGCTGCGCTGATAGTCCTGTTTACTGAGCCATACACTGACATAGTCTGCACAGCTCTCCATGCTGTGTCCCATAGTCCAGTTTCCTGAGCCATACACTGACATACTCTGCCGAGCTCTCCATTTTGGGCCGATAGTCCGGTTTACTGAGCCATATACTGACATAGTCTGCACAGCTACCCAAGTTGGCCCGATAGTCCGTGTTAGTGAGGCCTACACTGACATCGACTGCACAGCTCTCCATGCTGGGGCGTTAGTCCAGTTTACTGAGCCATATAATGGCATAGACTGCACACTCGCCATGCTGGCCTGATAGTCCGGTTTGCCGAGCCATACACTGACTTGGACTGCACAGCTCTCCATGTTGGGCAGATAGTCCGTTTTAATTAGCCATACACTGACATAGTCTGCACAGCTCTCCATGCTGGGCAGATAGTCCGGTTTACTGAGCCATACACTGACATAGTCTGCACAGCTCTCCATGCTGGCCTGATAGTCCGGGTTACTGACCAATACACTGAGATAGTCTGCACAGCTCTCCATGCTGCGTCCCATAGTCTGGTCTCCTGAGCCATACACTGACATCGTCTGCACAGCTCCCCATGTTGGCCCGATTGTCCGTGTTTCTGAGGTATAGACTGACATAGACTGCACAGCTCTCCATGCTGGGCCGATAGTCCGGTTTACTGAGCCATATAATGGCATGGACTGCACCCTCCCCATGCTGGCCTGATAGTCCGGTTTACTGAGCCATTCACTGACTTGGACCTCACAGCTCTCCATGCTGGGCAGATAGTCCGGCTTACTGAACCGTACACTGACATAGTCTGCAGAGCACCCAACGATGGTCCGATAGTCCGGTTGACAGAACCATACATTGACATAGTCTGCACAGCTCCCCATGCTGTCCCGATAGTCCAGTTTACTGAGCCATACACTGACATAGTCCGCACCGCTCCCCATGCTGTCCCGATAGTCCGGTTTTCTGAGCCATACATGACATTGTCTGCACAGCTCTCCATGCTGGCCCGATAGTCCGGTTTACTGAGCCATAAACTGACACCCCCCCATGGTGGGCCGATAGTCTGGTTTACTGAGCCATACATTGACATACTCTGCACAGCTCTCCATGCTGGGTAGATAGTCCGGTTTAATTAGCCATACACTGACATAGTCTGCACAGCTCTCCAGGCTGGGCAGATAGTCCAGTTTACTGAGCCATACGCTGACATAGTCTGCACAGCTCTCCATGCTGGCCTGATAGTCCGGGTTACTGACCAATACACTGAGATAGTCCGCACTGCTCTATATTCTGGCCCGATAGTCCGGTTTACTGAGCCATACACAGACATAGTTTGCATCGCTCCCCATGCTTGGCAGATAGTCCGGTTTACAGAGCCTTTCACTGACATAATCTGCAGAGCTCTCCATGCTGGGCAGATAGTCCAGTTTACTGAGCCATTCACTGACAAAGTCTGCAGAGCTCTCCATGCTCGGCAGATAGTCCAGTTTACTGAGCCAAGCACTGTCATAGTCTACACAGCTCTATATTCTGGCCCAATAGTCCATTTACTGAGCCACACACTGACATAGTCTGCACAGCTATCCATGCTAGGCAGATAGTCCGGTTTCCTGAGTCAAACACTGAGATAATCCGCTCAGCTCTCCATGCTGGCCCGATAGTCTGGTCTACTGAACCATACACTGACACATTCTGCACACCTCCCCATGTTGGGGCGATAGTCCGGTTCACTGAGCCATACATTGACATAGTCTGCACAGCTCTCCATGCCGGGCAGATAGTCCGGTTTACTGAGGCATACACTGACATAGTCTGCACAGCTCTATATTCTGGCCGATAGTCCGGTTTACTGAGCCATACACTGGCAAAGTCTGCACTGTGCCCCAGGCTGGGCAGATAGTCCAGTTGACTGAGCCGTACACTGACATAGTGTGCAGAGCTTCCAACGATGGCCCAATACACTGAGATAGTCTGCACACCTTTCCATGCTGGCCCAACAGACCATTTACTGAGCCATGCACTGATATAGTCTGCACAGCTCTCCATGCTGTGTCCCATAGTCCGGTTTCCTGAGCCACACACTAACATTGTCTGCGCAGTTCCCCATGCTGGGTCGATAGTCCGGTTTACTGAGCCATACACAGACATAGTTTGCATCGCTCCCCATGCTTGGCAGATAGTCCGGTTTACAGAGCCTTTCACTGACATAATCTGCAGAGCTCTCCATGCTGGGCAGATAGTCCAGTTTACTGAGCCATTCACTGACAAAGTCTGCAGAGCTCTCCATGCTCGGCAGATAGTCCAGTTTACTGAGCCATTCACTGACAAAGTCTGCAGAGCTCTCCATGCTCGGCAGATAGTCCAGTTTACTGAGCCATTCACTGACAAAGTCTGCAGAGCTCTCCATGCTCGGCAGATAGTCCAGTTTACTGAGCCATTCACTGACAAAGTCTGCACAGCTCTCCATGCTGGGCAGATAGTCCAGTT
>NW_025210278.1:6484-11228 GCF_004010195.1 Chiloscyllium plagiosum
TCTGCACAGCTCTCCATGCTGGGCAGAAAGGCCCGGTTACTGAGCCATACACTGACACAGTCCGCACAGCTCCCAACGATGGCTGGATAGTCCGGTTTACTGAGCCATGCACTGACATAGTCTGCACAGCACTCCAAGATGGCTCGACAGTCCGGTTTACTGAGCCATACACTGACATAGTCTGCACAGCTCCCCATGCTGTTCCGATATTCCGGTTTACTGAGCCTAAACTGACATAGTCTGCACAGCTCCCCATGTTTGTCCAATAGTCCGGTTTACTGAGCCATACACTGACATAGTCTACACAGCTCTATATTCTGGCCCGATAGTCCGGTTTACTGAGACATACACTGGCATAGTCTGCACCGCTCCCCAGGCTGGACAGATAGTCCGGTTTACAGAGCCATACACTGACATAGTCTGCACAGCTCCCCGTGCTGTCCCGATATTCCGGTTTCCTGAGCCTAATCTGACGTAGTCTGCACAGCTCCCCATGTTTGTCCAATAGGCCGGTTTACTGAGCCATGCACTGACATAGTCTGCACAGCACTCCATGCTAGGCTGTTAGTCCTGTTTACTGAGCCATACACTGACATAGTCTGCACAGCTCTCCATGCTGGTCCGATAGTCCGTTGTACTGAGCCATACACTGACATAGTCCACACAGCTCTCTACTCTGGCCCGACAGTCCGGTTTACTGAGACATAGACTGGCATTCTCTGCACTGCTCCCCAGGCTGGACAGATAGTCTAGTTTACTGAGCCATACACTGACATAGTCTGCAAAGCCCTCCATGCTGGCCAGATAGTCGAGGTTAATGAGCCATACACTGACATAGTCTGCACAGCTCTCCATGCTGTGGCCCATAGTCCGGTTTCCTGAGCCATACACTGAGATAGTCCGCTCATCCCTCCCTGCTGGCCCGATAGTCCGGTCTACTGAGCCATACACTGACATAGTCTGCACAGCTCTCCATGCTGCGTCCCATATTCCGGTTTCCTGAGCCTTACACTGACATAGTTGCACAGCTCTCCATGCTGTCCTGATAGTCCAGTTTACTGAGCCATGCACTGACGTAGTCCGCACCGCTCTATGTTGGGCCAATAGTCCGGTTTGCTGAACTATACACTGACATGGTCTGCACAGTTCCCCCTGCTGGGCAGATAGTCCGGGTTACTGAGCCATACACTGACAGTGTCTGCACAGCTCCCAACGATGGTCCGATAGTCCGGTTGACTGAGCTATACACTGACATAGTCCGCTCACCTCCCCATGCTGTCCCGATGGTCCAGTTTACTGAACCATGCACTGACATAGTTCGCACCGCTCACCATGCTGGCCCGATAGTCCGGTTGACTGAACCATACACTGACATAGTCCGCACCGCTCCCCATGTTGGCCCGATAGTCCGGTTTAATGAGCCATACACTGGCATAGTCTGCACCGCTCCCCAGGCGGGGCAGATAGTCCAGTTTACTGAGCGATACACTGACATAGTCTGCATAGCTATCAATGCTGGCTTGATAGTCCGGGTTAATGAGCAACACACGGAGATAGTCCGCACAGCTCTCAATTCTGTTCCGATAGTCCATTTACTGAGCCATACACTGACATCGTCTGTGCAGCTCTCCATGCTGGCCTGATAGTCCGGTTTACTGAGCCATACACTAAGATAGTCCGCTCAGCTCTCCCTGCTGGCCCGATAATCCGGTCTACTGAGCCATACACTGACATAGTCAACACAGCTCTACATGCGTGTCCCTCAGTCCGGGTTACAAGGCCATACACTGACATAGTCTGCACAGCTCGCCATGACGGCACAACAGTCCGGTTTACTGAGCCATACACTGACATAGTCCGCACAGCTCTCCATTCTGGGCAGATAGGCCGGTTTACTGAGCCATACACTGACATCGTCTGCACAGATCCCCATGCTGTTCCGATATTCCGGTTTACTGAGCCTGAACTGACATAGTCGGCACAGCTCCCCATGTTTGTCCAATAGTCCGGTTTACTGAGCCATGCACTGACATAGTCTGCACAGCTCTCCATGCTGGGCTGATAGTCCTGTTTACTGAGCCATACACTGACATAGTCTACACAGCTCTATATTCTGGCCCGATAGTCCGGTTTACTGAGACCTACACTGGCATAGTCTGCACCGCTCCCCAGGCTGTACAGATAGTCCGGTTTACAGAGCCATACACTGACATAGTCTGCACAGCTCCCCGTGCTGTCCCGATATTCCGGTTTCCTGAGCCTAATCTGACGTAGTCTGCACAGCTCCCCATGTTTGTCCACCGGGTTACTGAGCCATACACTGACATAGTCCGCACAGCTCCCAACGATGGCTCGATAGTCCGGTTTGCTGAGCCATACACTGACATAGTCTGCACAGCTCGAAATTCTGGCCTGATAGTCCGGTTTACTGAGCCATATACTGACACAGTCTGCACAGATCCTCATGCTGGCCCGATAGTCTGGTTTATGAGACATACATTGACATAATCTGCACAGCTCTCCATGCTGGGCAGATAAGCCGGGTTACTGAGCCATACACTGACATAGTCCGCACAGCTCCCAACGATGGCTCGATAGTCCGGTTTGCTGAGCCATACACTGACATAGTCTGCACAGCTCGAAATTCTGGCCTGATAGTCCGGTTTACTGAGCCATATACTGACACAGTCTGCACAGATCCTCATGCTGGCCCGATAGTCTGGTTTATGAGACATACATTGACATAATCTGCACAGCTCTCCATGCTGGGCAGATAAGCCGGGTTACTGAGCCATACACTGACATAGTCCGCACAGCTCCCAACGATGGCTCGATAGTCCGGTTTGCTGAGCCATACACTGACATAGTCTGCACAGCTCGAAATTCTGGCCTGATAGTCCGGTTTACTGAGCCATATACTGACACAGTCTGCACAGATCCTCATGCTGGCCCGATAGTCTGGTTTATGAGACATACATTGACATAATCTGCACAGCTCTCCATGCTGGGCAGATAAGCCGGGTTACTGAGCCATACACTGACATAGTCCGCACAGCTCCCAACGATGGCTCGATAGTCCGGTTTGCTGAGCCATACACTGACATAGTCTGCACAGCTCTATATTCTGGCCCGATAGTCTGGTTTACTGAGCCATGCACTGACACAGTCTGCACAGATCCTTATGCTGGCCCGATAGTCTGGTTTATGAGACATACATTGACATAATCTGCACAGCTCTCCATGCTGGGCAGATAAGCCGGGTTACTGAGCCATACACTGACATAGTCCGCACAGCTCCCAACGATGGCTCGATAGTCCGGTTTGCTGAGCCATACACTGACATAGTCTGCACAGCTCTATATTCTGGCCCGATAGTCTGGTTTACTGAGCCATGCACTGACACAGTCTGCACAGATCCTTATGCTGGCCCGATAGTCTGGTTTATGAGACATACATTGACATAATCTGCACAGCTCTCCATGCTGGGCAGATAAGCCTGGTTACTGAGCCATACACTGACATAGTCTGCACAGCTCTATATTCTGGCCCGATAGTCTGGTTTACTGAGCCATGCACTGACACAGTCTGCACAGATCCTTATGCTGGCCCGATAGTCTGGTTTATGAGACATACATTGACATAATCTGCACAGCTCTCCATGCTGGGCAGATAAGCCGGGTTACTGAGCCATACACTGACATAGTCCGCACAGCTCCCAACGATGGCTCGATAGTCCGGTTTGCTGAGCCAAACACTGACATAGTCTGCACAGCTCCCCCTGCTGGGCAGACAGTCTGGTATCCTCAGCCATACACTGACATCGTCTGCACCGCTTTCCATTCTGTGTCCCATCGTCCGGTATACTGCGCCATACACTGACATAGACTGTACAGCTCTCCATGCTGGGCAGATAGCCCGGGTTACTGAGCCATACACTGACATAGTCTGCACAGCTCCCAACGATAGGCGAATAGTCCGGTTGACTGAGCCATATACTGACATAGTCCGCACACCTCCCCATGCTGCCCGATAGTCCGGTTTACTGAGCCATACAATGACATAGTCTGCACATCTCTCCATGCCGTCCCGATAGTCCAGTTTACTCAGCCATGCACTGACATAGTTCGCAACGCTCACCATGCTGACCCGATAGTCCGGTTTACTAAGCCATACACTGACATAGTCCGCACCGCTCCCCATGTTGGCCCGATAGTCCGGTTTACTGAGCCATACACTGACATTGTCTTCACAGTTCTCCATGCAGGCCCGATAGTCCGGTTTACTGAGCCATAAACTGACACATTCTATACACCTCCCCATGCTGGGCAGACAGACGGTTTAATTAGTCATACACTGACACAGTCTGCACAGCTCTCCATGCTGGTTCGATAGTCCGGTTGACTGAGCCATACACTGACATATTCTGCATCGCTCCTCATGCTTGGCAGATAGTCCGGTTTACTGAGCCTTTAACTGACATAATCTGCACAGCTCTCCATGCTGGGCAGATAGGCTGGTTTACTGAGCCGCACTCTGACATAGTCTGCACAGCTCTCCATGCTGGGCAGATAGGCTGGTTTACTTAGCCATACTCTGACATAGTCTGCACAGCTCTCCATGCTGGGCAGATAGGCTGGTTTACTTAGCCATACTCTGACATAGTCTGCACAGCTCTCCATGCTGGGCAGATAGGCTGGTTTACTTAGCCATACTCTGACATAGTCTGCACAGCTCTCCATGCTGG
>NW_025210278.1:14394-18995 GCF_004010195.1 Chiloscyllium plagiosum
GTCTGCACAGCTCTCCATGCTGGCCCGATAGTCCGGTTTACTGAGTCATAAAATGACACATTCTGCACACCTCCCCAAGTTGGGGCAGATAGTCCGGTTCACTGAGCCATACACTGGCATAGTCTGCACCGCTCTCCAGGTTGGGCAGATAGTCCGGTTTACTGAGCCATACACTGACATAGTCTGCACAGCTCTGCCTGCTGGCCTGATAGTCCGGGTGAACGAGCAATACACTGAGATAGTCTGCACAGCTCACCATGCTGTGTCCCATAGTCCTATTTCCTGAGCCATACACTGAACTATTCTGCAGACCTCTCCATGTTGGGCCGAGAGTCCGGTTTACTGAGCCATACACTGACACAGTTTGCACAGCTCCCCATGTTGGCCCGATAGTCCGGGTTACTGAGCCATACACTGACATAGTCTGCACAGTTCTTCATGCTGGCCCGATAGTCCGGTTGACAGAGCAATGCACTGAGATAGTCTGCACAGCTCTCCATGTTGGGTCCGAAAGTCCGGTTTACTGAGCCATACACTGACAAAGTCTGCACAGCTCTCCATGCTGGGCTGATAGTCCGGTTTACTGAGCCATATACTGACATAGTCTGCACAGCTCTCCATGCTGTGCAGATAGTCCGGTTTACTGAGCCATACACTGACATAGTCTACACAGCTCTATATTCTGGTCCGATAGTCCGGTTTACAGAGCCATACACTGACATAGTCTGCACAGCTCGCCATGATGGCCCAATAGTCCGTTTTACTGAGCCATACACTAACATAGTCAGTACAGCTCCCAATGTTGGCCCGATATTCTGGTTTATGAGACATACACTGACATAATCTGCACAGCTCTCCATGCTGGGCAGATAGGCCCGGTTACTGAGCCATACACTGACACAGTCCGCACAGCTCCCAACGATGGCTCGATAGTCCAGTTTACTGATCCATACACTGACATAGTCTGCACAGCTCCCAACGATGGCCCGATAGTCCAGTTTACTGAGCCATACACTGACATAGTCTGCACAGCTCCCCATGCTGGCCCGGCAGTCCAGTTTACTGAGCCATACACTGACATAGTTAGCTCAGCTCCACATGCTGGCGCGATATTCCTTTTTTCTGAGCCATACACAGACATAGACTGCACAGCTCCACATGTTTGTCCAATAGTCCGGTTTACTGAGCCATACACTGACATAGTCCGCACCGCTCCCCATGCTGGCCCGATAGTCCGGTTTACTGAGCCATAAACTGACACAGTCTGCACACATCCCCATGTTGGGGCGATAGTCCGGTTCACTGAGCCAAAATCTGACGCAGTCTGCACAGTTATCCATGCTGGGCCGATAGTCCTGTTTACTGAGACATACACTGACATAGTCTGCACTGCTCTCCATGCTTGGACCGATAGTCCGGTTTGCTGAGCCATACACTGGCATAGTCAACACAGCTCTATATTCTGGCCCGATAGTCCAGTTTACTGAGACATACACTGACATAGTCTGCAAAGCTCTCCATGCTTGGACCGATAGTCCGGTTTACTGAGCCATACACTGGCATAGTCTACACAGCTCTATATTCTGGCCCGATAGTCCAGTTTACTGAGCCATGCACTGACATAGTTTGCACAGATCCTCATGCTGGCCCGATAGTCCGGGTTACTGAGCCATACACTGACATAGTCCGCAGAGCTCCCATGTTGGCCCGATAGTCTGGTTTATGAGACATACACTGACATAATCTGCACAGCTCTCCATGCTGGGCAGATAGGCCGGGTTACTGAGCCATACACTGACATGGTCCGCAAAGCTCCCAACAATGGCTCGATAGTCCGCTTTAATGAGCCATGCACTGACATAGTCTGCACAGCACCCCATGATTGCCCAATAGTCCGGTTTCATGAGCCATACACTGATATAGTCCGCACAGCTCCCCTTGTTGGCCTGATAGTCTGGTTTATGAGACATACACTGACATAATCTGCACAGCTCTCCATGCTGGCCCGATAGTCCGGTTTACTGAACCATACACTGACATAGTCTGCATCGCTCCACATGCTTGGCAGATAGTCCGGTTTACTGAGCCTTTCACTGACATAATCTGCACAGCTCTCCATGCTGGGCAGATAGTCCGGTTTACTGAGCGATTCACTGACATTGTCTGCACAGCTCCCCATGCTGTCCCGACAGTCCAGTTTACTGAGCCATACACTAACATAGTCTGCACAGCTCCCATGCTGGCCCGATATTCTGGTTTACTGAGCCATACACAGACATCGTCTGCACAGCTCCCCACGTTTGTCCAATAGTCCAGTTTACTGAGCCAAACACTGACATAGTCTGCACCACTCCCCATGCTGTCCCGATAGGCCGGTTTACTGAGCCATACACTGACATTGTCTGCACAGCTCTCCATGCTGTCCCGATAGTCCGGTTTACTGAGCTATAAACTGACACATTCTTCACACCTCCCCATGTTGGGGCGATAGTCCGGTTCACTGAGCCATACATTGACATAGTCTGCACAGCTCTCCATGCTGGGCTGTTAGTCCTGTTTACTGAGCCATACACTGACATAGTCTGCACAGCTCTGCATGCTGGGCAGATAGCCCGGTTTACTGAAACATACACGGACATAGCCTACACAGCCCTATATTCTGGCCCGATAGTCTGGTTTACTGAGACATACACTGGCATAGTCTGCACTGCTCCCCAGGCTGGACAGATAGTCCGGTTTACTGAGCCATACACTGACATAGTCTGCACAGCTCTCCATGCTGGCCTGATAGTCCAGGTTAATGAGCAATACACTGAGATAGTCCGCACAGCTCTCCATGCTGGCTCAATAGTCCATTTACTGAGCCATACACTGACATAGTCTGCACAGCTCTCCATGCTTGGCAGATAGTCCGGTTTCCTGAACCATACACTGAGATAGTCCGCTCAGCTCTCCCTGCTGGACCGATAATCCGGTCTACTGAGCCATACACTGACATAGTCTGCACAGCTCTCCATGTTGGGCTGATAGTCTTGTTTACTGAGCCATACACTGACATAGTCTACAGAGCTCTATATTCTGGCCCAATAGTCCGGTTTACTGAGGCATACACTCACATAGTCTGCACAGCTCCCCCTGCTGGGTCGACAGTCCGGATTACTGAGCCATACACTGACATAGTCTGCACAGCTCTCCATGTTGGCCCCATCATCCGGTTTACTGAGCCATACACTGACATAGACTGCACAGCTCTCCATGCTGGGCAGATAGTCCGGGTTACCGAGCCATACACTGACATAGTCTGCGCAGCTCTCCATGCTGTCCCGATAGTCCAGTTTACTGAGCCATACACTGACATAGTCTGCACCGCTCCCCATGCTGGCCGGATAGTCCGGTTTACTGAGCGATACACTGACATTGTCTGCACTGCACTCCATGCTGGCGTGATAGTCCAGTTTACTGAGCCATAAACTGACACATTCTGCACACCTCCCCATGCTGGGCCGATAATCCGGTTTACTGAGCCATACGTTGACATAGTCTGCTCAGCTCTCCAGGCTGGGCAGATAGTCCGGTTTAATTAGCCATACACTGACATAGTCTGCACAGCTCTCCATGCTGGCCTGATAGTCCGGGTTACTGAGCAATACACTGAGATAGTGCGCACAGCTCTCCATGCTGGCCCGATAGTCCGGTTTACTGAGCCTTACACTGACATAGTCTGCATCGCTCCCCATGCTTTGCAGATAGTCCAGTTTAATGAGCCTTTCACTGATATAATCTGCAGAGCTCTCCCTGCTGACCCGATAGTCCGATTTACTGAGCCATACACTGACATAGTTGGCACAGCTCTCCATGCTGGCCCGATAGTCCGATTTACAGAGCCATACAATGACATAGTCTGCATCGCTCTCCATGTGGGTCCGATAGTCCGGTTTTCTTAGCCATGCACTGACATAGTCTGCACCCCTCCCCAGGCTGTGCAGATTGTCCGGTTTACTGAGCCATACACTGACATAGTCTGCACAGCCCTCCATGGTGGCCCGATAGTCCGATTTACAGAGCCATACAATGACATAGTCTGCATCGCTCTCCATGTGGGTCCAATAGTCCGGTTTTCTTAGCCATACACTGACATAGTCTGCACCCCTCCCCAGGCTGTGCAGATTGTCCGGTTTACTGAGCCATACACTGACACAGTCTGCACAGCCCTTCATGGGGGCCCGATAGTCCGGGTTACTGAGCAACACCCTGAGATAGTCCGCATAGCACTCCATGCTGGCCCGATTGTCCGGTTTACTGAGCCATACACAGACACAGTCTGCACAGGTCCCATGCTGGCCCGATAGTCATGTTTACTGAGCCATACACTGACATAGTCTGCACAGCTCCCCATTCTGGCCCGATAGTCCAGTTTACTGAGCCATACACTGACATAGTCTGCAGAGCCCTCCACGCTGGGCCGATAGTCCGGTTTACTTAGCCATACACTGACATAGTCTGCACCCCTCCCCAGGCTGTGCAGATTGTCCGGTTCACTGAGCTAAACACTGACATAGTCTGCACAGATCTCCATGCTGGGCTGATAGTCCAGTTTACTG
>NW_025210279.1:0-2821 GCF_004010195.1 Chiloscyllium plagiosum
GAATGGAGGGGTATGGTTACAGTGAGTTTCCCAAAGTTCAGCACACAATGTTGTTTTGATATACATTAATGGCATTTGGAACAATTTTTAAACTTGCTGATCGCATGCAACTTGGAATTGTTGGAAACAGCGAGGATGATAGTGATAGATACGAAGAGGACATAAAGAGTTCCATGGAGCATATGGTTACATGGTGGAAATGTGAAGTTATGTATTTTGGCAGGAAAAATATAGAAACAATACATGTTAAATGACACCAATCTGTGTTTGGGCATAAATGTTTGAAGATTGTAATGCCCATTAATAATGACAGCAATCAATAATGTATATGGGATTCTGGATGTTATAAATGGTACAATGTATAAATACATTAGAATATACAATGCATAGATGAGGAAAAAAAATGTTAAACACTAATTCAACTCTCTCTGGAGATTTGTGTCCATTTTATTTTTGGTGATCACCCTTTAGGGACAAGAAGGCTGCTGAGAAGTGCAGAAGATATTTGTTAGAATAGTTTTAGAATGAAGGATTGCATTTACTTGGACTAAACAATGCATAGATGAGGAAAAAAAATGTTAAACACTAATTCAACTCTCTCTGGAGATTTGTGTCCATTTTATTTTTGGTGATCACCCTTTAGGGACAAGAAGGCTGCTGAGAAGTGCAGAAGATATTTGTTAGAATAGTTTTAGAATGAAGGATTGCATTTACTTGGACTAAAGGCAGCATGGTGGTTCTGTGATTAGCATTGCTGCCTCACAGCACCAGGCCAGATTGGATTCCAGCCTCGGGTGACTGTCTGTGTAGAGTTTGTACATTCTCCATGTGTCTGTGTGGGTTTCCTCTGGGTGCTCCGGTTTCTTCCCACAATCTAAAAATGGGCAGTTCAGGTGAATTGGCCATGCAAACGTGCTCACAGGGTCAGGTGCATTATTCAGAGGGAAGTGTGTTACACTTCGCAGGGTCGGTGTGGGACTTGTTGAGCCGAAGAGCCTGTTTCCGCACTGCAGTAAATCTAATTTAGTCTAATCTGGCAACAGCCCACATGATCAGCAGCAGGAAGAACATTCAGCAGAGGGCAAGCGAGAGGGAGAACCATCACTTCAGCGCATTCATTACAGCCCGAAAGCAGTCACCTGCACTGAAGAGCGGATCATATTGGGTTTGATGTCAAAGAAGTGTTTAAAGTAAAAACAACGCATCGTAGCAATTTTGACTCTTTTACCTTCTACATTCACCAAAAAAAAGACATCGGGAATGAAGAAACCTATTACTGCAAAATTTGTTGGTACCAGAATAAGTAGTTTCTGGCCAGAGCTGGGCTGGAGGATGTGGAGAGCACCCTGCGAAGGCAAAGATTATAAATCCTTGCCTTGTATATTTGTGGCCTGCACTTCGGGAACAGAGCTGAGAGGTAGCAGGTGGATAGCAGTCTGGGGAGGTTAGAAATTCTGATTCAAAACGGTCTCAACTGAGAAGAAAATGAAACGCGATGTTCCAGGACGGCTGTGATTTGATTGGCTAATAAACTTCTTTTTAATTCATGAGACATTGACTCCAGTACAAGGAAAGAAGGGATCCCTTCCAATGGGACAGTCTTCACAAGAACTGTGTTGGGACCACAGTCCTAGTGACTCGCACATTGAGGTCTGAAAACAGAGATTTCCTGTAAATGACTGCGGGATGTTGTCAGTAATTGTAGAAACTAGAAAAACCGAATTAAAGGAAAATTAAAGTTTGCAGAACTGGGGAGACGACACTAAAATCTGCAGCATATACAGAGTGTTTGGAAAGGGTTAGCAATCGAAATTCAAGTGGACTGGAAAAAACAAATGACAATGAGAGTAAGGATTGTTATTGCAGGACTGAAGATGTTATCTTGGAATGTACACACTGTGTGGAATAAGGTACAGGAGCTTGTCGCACAGATTAAAACAGGCATGTACAATTTGGTGGGCATTATCGAGACATTGCTGCAAGGATATCAGGGTTGGGAGCTGAATATTCAAGGGTACACATTCTTTCAAAAAGATAGACAGATCGGCCAAGGGATTAGAATTGCCTTATTAGCAAGAAATGCAAGTCAATCAATAGTAAGAAACAATGTCGCGTCAGAGAGTGTAGAATCTGAATATAGATTTGAGGAAATCAAAGGTAAAAATAACATGTCTGCAGTTCTGTCCATGCTTCCAAATAGACGTCAGCAGCTGGACACAAGATGGACTAGGAGACAGAGAAGTCAAATTTACAGTGATCATTTGGTATTTTAATATGCATGGGGGGCTGGAAAATACACGTGAGTCGTGAATTGCAAGTGAAGAATTTGTGGAATGTCTACGATATGGCTTTTTGGAGTAGCTATGGTGGAACCCACTGCACAACAGTCAATATTGGATTTCATTCTGTGCAATGACGCAGATTGATAAGGGATCTGAAAGTGAAGGTACTCTTAGGAGACAATGATTGCAATATGCTTTGCTTTGCTCCGCAATTTTAGAGTCGGAAGATAGAATCAGAAGGAATGCTACTACAGTTGAAAAAAAGTCAAAGGCCTGAGGAAGGAGCTGGGTAGTGTTGACTGGGAGAGGAGCCTAAAAGGAAATGCAGGGCAACAGCAATGTTAGGAATTTCTGCAACTAATGCAGGAGACACAGCAGAGATTCAACCCGAGGAAATATTTTACAGGGAGGATAAAGAAAATACGGCTGACTGGGGATATCAGGGATAGCATAAAAACAAATCAAATCATATAATGCGGCGGAGGGCAGTGGGAAACCATAAGATTGCGAAGCTTACAAAGATCAACAGAGGAGAACAA
>NW_025210279.1:14260-19000 GCF_004010195.1 Chiloscyllium plagiosum
GGGCGGTGTCGGACAGGTTTGATGAGCGGGTCGGTGTGGACTTGTTGGGCCGAAGGGCCTGTTTCCACACTGTAATCTAATCTAATCTAATCTAATTGACCATTCCTTCAACGTACTAACAACTTCCAAAGACTGTACTAGACACTGTTTGATCCTGAGGGTATTTAAGACAAATGACCAAATGGTGGTCAGAGCGTATCTGTTGAATCGAAGGTTAACTGGGAGTTCATACACAGTGCTGTACAAGTAATTCCCATCAATAGAGTGAGGGCCAGGGAAAGGGCATGAAAGAGAGAGAGAGCGCGAGAGAACGAATGCGAGGGACAGAGTTTATGTTTATGACTGCTTTGAGCTGATGGCATTAATTGCTTTATGTACACAAAGGTGTGTGAGGGAGAGAGAAGCTTCTGGAATGTGTATTAATCTACAATGATAACAGATTGTTACCATGGCTACATTAATATCAGGAATGTGTGATGAGGGGATTAGGGAGAAGGGTGAATTGAGTTTTTCCCATCTCCTTTAACAATATGTAATATTGTTGCTGTGGGTAACCCTCACCATGTTAGTGAGGGCGGTCTCCTGCTCACGGTGGGGAAGTGTATGTGAGTGTGAACAGACATATGAGTGTGCACGAGTGTAATTGAGTGTGGGTGTGTGTAGGGGAGAGTGAGAGCATGAGTGTGTGGCTTTGTGGTAATTGCAGCTGCTGTCTGGGTTCCCTGGGTAGGATTTGGGACCTAGGGGATTACTATCTGTTGACGAAACTTGCATTTTTATAACATGTTTGTGATCTCCATCACTGCTCCACTCAAAGCCATGTCCTCTCCAGTCTAGGCCCCATACTCAGGAATCCCCTCCCTAACCCTCACTCTCCTCCTCAAGACACTCCCCACAACTAACTTTTATCAAGGTCTGGGCGATCAGCCCAAATATTTTGTTTTGTAATGCAGCGTGAGGCTTTTGCTTTGTAACATTCCTGTGACACACCTTGCAGAGTTTTATGATATTAATGATGCTATACTACGTGCCGTTTGATGGTGTAAGTGAGATCTTGGCTGTGTGAGAGGTGTCAGTGTGTGTATGGGGTGGTGGGGGAGTGTTGGGGGTCTGAGGGGATGGGTGAGGGGATTTGTGTTGGGAGGTTTAGAGAGTCATACAGTACAGAAACAGACCCTTCGGCTCAACGTGTCTATGCTGACCTGTTTCCCTAAATTGAACTAGTCCCATTTGCCTGTGTTTGGCCCATAGCGCTGTAAACCCTTCCTATTCATACACCTGCCAGATGTCATTTAAATGTTGTAATTGAACTTGCATCTACTCCTGCCTCTAGCAGGCTCATTCCATACATGCACCACCCTCTGCATTAAAAATAAGTTGCCCCTTAGGTCCCTTTTAAATCTTCCCCCCCCTCACCCTAAACCCATGCCCTGTGGTTTTGGACACCCCCACCCCAGGGAAAAGACCTTGGATATTAATGGTATCACTGGGTGAGGGTGCCTCTGATTACCAGTGGAGCTGTTTATGGTGACAGAGTGACCTGTGAGGAAAATTTTCTTCTCCATCCTGCTGTTCACACTCAGCCCGTTTCCATCTGAAAATCCCCCTTCCAGAGATTCACAGAATGGCACAATACCGAGGAGGCTCTTCAGCCCTTTTGATTGATTCTAGTTCTTTGAAGAAACTGGCTAATTAATCTCACTCCCGTCCACGTTCCCCTACAGGCTTTCTGTTGAAAATTGATCGGGTAATAGTGTCAAAGCCCTTGAAACATGGGCCTGGGAGCAAACGTTTAAAGAGCAAGATTTGGGTCTTAGTCCAGTTCCTTTTAGTTTTACTGAAGGTGACTGGGGGTGTAGACCTGCCTCCTGTTGGGAGAGAGTCAGGACGCTGCCCCTATGTGGTATCATGACGTCACATGTGGCTGTGTTGGAATGTGTGACACAGGATGGGCTTACCCTTTGCTACCTGCACCCTGTCATTGCAGTGCCACACGTCAGAGGAGACAGTGAGTCACACCTCAGTTGGCTCCTCCCTGCTCCTGGATAAACTCTTCATGTTGTTAATGATGACATTGAAGCTGAAACCAGTACAGCTTGTTCCTCTCTAAATATAAACCTCAGAGCTTTCCTTTCCATAATGTCGTTCACCCCCATCGAGTCTACCTGAAGTGTTATCAATGTAGGACATGCAGCCACCAATTTGCACACAGCAGGGTCCCATATTGTGTAGATTCATACAGCATAGAAAAGGCCCTTCGGTCCATCAAGTCTGCACCAACATAACTGCCACTAAAGATGTGCTAATTTCAATTTCCTGCACTTGTCCCATATCTTTGAATGTTACGATATTTGAAATCAGAAGTCTGGTTGTAGTCCAGCAGGTTTATTTGAAATCCCACGTTTTTGGAGCACTGCTCCTTTGTGTTACGTGTTACAAAAAGTAAGGACTGTAATCTGTGTCATGTGACTTCTGACTTTGTCCACCCCAGTCCAATACCAGCACGTGAACATCACAATATTTGAAATACTCATTCAAAAGCCTTCCATCCTCTCCTACCTTCCCAGGCAGTGCATTCCAGATTCCTGCGACCCGCTGAGTGAAGTTTTCTCTGAATCCCCTACCCCTTATCCTAAAACTATGCCCCCTTGTGATTGACCCCTCAACCAAGGGGATCAGCTGCTCTCTATCTATCCTATCATACACATCTCAATCATGTTTCCCCCTCTGTCGCTCTGTGCTAAACAAAACAATCCAAGCCAATCCAATCCCGTCTAGGGTGGTCTTATAGATCCGTTTCTCCATCCCAGGCACAACTTGGTGAACAAAACCAGAAATCGCTGGAAAACCTCAGCAGGTCTGGCAGCATCTGTGGAGAGAGATCAGAGTTAATGTTTCGGGTCTACAACGTAGAGTTCTGAGGAAGTTCGAACTTTGATTTCTCTTCAGACCTGCTGAGCTTTTTCAGCAACTTCTGTTTTTTGTTTCTGATTTACAGCATCTGCACTTAGTGTTTTTCACATCCTGGTGAACCTCCTCTGTAATCCCCTCCAGTGCTATCACATCCTTCCTGTAGGGAGGTGCCCAGAACTGAACGCAGTCCTCCAGTTGTGGCCTAACCAACACTTTGTGCAACTCTAACTTTCTCGGCTCGCTGTTATATTTTAATGCCAAGGCTGATGAAAGCAAGTGTCCCATACGCCTTAATTATCCTATTCACATGCTTAGCCGACTTCACTCTAAGCTCCCTCTGTTGTTCTAAGCTACCTAGTGTCCTGCCATACATTAAATACACCCTCATCTTGTTACTACTTCCAAAGTGTATTACCTCACATTTATCAGGATTAAATACCATTTACCACTGGTCTGCCCATCCGACCAACCCACCTGTTTCTTCCTGTAACCCACAACCACCATCTTCATTATTAACCACTCCACCAATCTTGGTGTCATTTACTAACTTAACATTCCATCCCCCCCCCCCAATCTGTATCATTTCTGTACATAACAAACAATAAGGGTCCCGGTGCACTGCTCCTGGTGGTACACTGCTGACACCAGTCTCCAGTCACACAAACAGCCGCCTACCACTATCCTTTCTGTCCTATTGCTCAGCCAGTTTCTGATCCATCTCATCAGGTTTTCCTTAATTCCATGTGCTTGAACCTTCTCAACCAGTCTCCCATGTGGAACCTTATCAAAGGCTTTGCTGAAATCTGCTGAAATTTGCTGAAAGCTGTACTTGCCTCATCCACACCATTGATTACATTTTCAAAACATTCTAACAAACTTATTAGACATGACTATCCCTAACTAATCCATGCTTCTCCAAGTGCTTATTAATTTGCTCCTTCAGAATGTTCTCCAATTGTTTCCCTACCACTGACATGAGACTCATCGGTCTGTAATTTCCTGGTTCATCCCTACCACCCTCCTTGAATAGTGGAACCACATTAGCCATCCTGTAGTCTTCTGACACTTCCCCTGTGTTGGAGCCATTGTAATTTCTACAGAGTGTTTCTGCCATCTGTTTGAGATATTAATATCAGCTGCAATGCTGGGGAGAGTGTGCCTGTGGTTTTGTTCAGTTGGGAAATCTTCAGGTTATTGTCTGAGCTAAAAGGTAGTAATGAAACCCAGTGAGGGCAGTAGGCGTGCTCGCTCTCTCTCTCTTCGAGGCCTACTCTGGGCAGGAGGAGGCCACTCAGCTCTTCAATACTACCCACCATTCAATAAGATCATCTCATCCATTTTCTTGTCCTCTCTCCTTATCCTTTTATTTCCTTTAATATTTTTCTGAAATATATACTTTGTTCATTAGAGTATGTAGAGTATGTTAAATATCCGTTCAGAATTGTTGTTTGAATGCAATGTACTGTATTTAAAGTGTGTCTTTACAATGTGTATATCAGTTTTATGTTAAACTTTCTCTGGGGTGTACAGCCTGGGGGTTTTATAGAGATTTCAGTCTGTCGGTCCATAGCAGTCAGCTTTCCCCATGGCCTCTCACACTGGGGAATGCACACTTGGTCAAGGACCGCTTGTTACACTGGGTTACCAGTGAGGTACAGACAGACCAAAGAGTCTTGCACTGAGTTGATGGTCCTCCAGTTGATGTTTGTCTAAGTGTGCGCCACGGTGTGAATACACCGTATAGCACAGGGTCCCGCGCCACGGTGTGAATACACCGTATAGCACAGGGTCCCGCGCTCTAACTGTGCAGACAGATCTGACTGGGAG
>NW_025210280.1:0-13270 GCF_004010195.1 Chiloscyllium plagiosum
AACTTTCCAAACATAAACTGGGACTGCCATACTATTAAGGGTTGAGATGGAGAGGAATTTGTTAAATGTCTACAAGAAATGTTTGGTTCAGTATTAAGGCAGGGCAGGTGACTGAGGTGTCAGTCGGGGAGCACTTTGTGGCCAGCGACCATAATTCCATTAGATTTAAAATAATGATGGTAAAGGATAGACCAGATCTAAAAGTTGAAGTTCTAATTTGGAGATAGGCCAAATTTGACGGTATCAGGCAAGAATGTTCAAAAGCTGATTGGGGGCAGATGTTCGCAGGTAAAGAGATGGATGGAAAATGGGAAGCCTTCAGAAATGAGATAACGAGAGTCCAGAGAAAGTATATTCCTGTTAGTGTGAAAGGAAAGGCTGGTAGGTATAGGAAATGTTGGATGACTAAAGAAATTAAGGATTTGGTTAAGAAAAAAGAAGGAAGCATATGTCAGGTAAAAACAGGAGAGATCGCGTGATTCCTTAGAAGAGTATAAAGGCAGTAGAAGTATACTTAAGAGAGAAATCAGGAGGGCAAAAAGGGGACATGAAATAGCTTTGGCAAATAGAGTTAAGGAGAATCCAAAGGGTTTTTACAAATACATTAAGGACAAAAGGGTAGCTAGGGAGAGAATAGGGCCCCTCAAAGATCAGCAAGGCGGCTTTTGTGTGGAGCCGCAGGAGATGAGGCAGATATGAAACGAGTATTTTAGAATATAGAACATAGAACATTACAGTGCAGTACAGGCCTTTCGGCTCTTGATGTTGCACCGACCTGTCATACCAATCTGAAGCCCATCTAACCTACAATATTCCATGTACGTCCATATGCTTGTCCAATGACGACTTAAATGTACTTAAAGTTGGCAAATCTACTACCGTTGCAGGCAAAGCATTCCATACCCTTAATACTCTCCGAGTAATTTTACATCAGTATTTACTGTGGAAAAGGACACAGAAGATATAGAATGTAGGGAAATAGATGGTGACATCTTGAAAAATGTCCAGATTACAGAGGAGGAAGTGCTGGATGTCTTGAAATGCATAAAAGTGGATACATCTCCAGGACCTGATCAAGTGTACCCTAGAACTCTGTGGGAAGCTAGGGAAGTGATTGCTGGACCTCTTGCTGAGATATTTGTATCATCAATAGTCACAGGTGAGGTGCCAGAAGACTGGAGGTTGGCTAACGTGGTGCCATTGTTAAAGAAAAGTGGTAAGGACAAGCCAGGGAACTATAGACCAGTGAGCCTGACGTCAGGGTGGGCAAGTTGTTGGAGGGAATCCTGAGGGACAGGATGTACATATATTCGGAAAGGCAAGGACCGATTAGGGATAGTCAACATGGCTTTGTGTGTGGGAAATCATGTCTCACAAACTTGATTGACTTTTTTGAAGAAGTAACAAAAAGGATTGATGAGGGCAGAGTGGTAGATGTGATCTATATGGACTTCAGTAAGGTGTTCGACAAGGTTCCCCATGAGAGACTGGTGAGCAAGGTTAGATCTCATGGAATACAGGGAGAACTCGCCATGTGGATACAGAACTGGCTCAAAAGGTAGAAGACAGAGGGTGGTGGTGGAGGTTGTTTTTCAGACTGGAGATCTGTGACCAGTGAAGTGTCACAAGGATCGATGCTGGGTCCACTATTTTGTATCATTTATATAAATGATTTGGATGTGAGCATAACAGGTAAAGTTAGTAAGTTTGCTGATGACAGCAAAATTGGAGGTGTAGTGGACAGCGAAGAGGGTTACCTCAGATTACAACAGGATCTTGATCCAATGGGCCGATAGGCTGAGAAGTGGCAGATAGCATTTAATTTAGATAAATGTAAGGTGCTGCATTTTGGGAAAGCAAGTCTTAGCAGGAGTTAAGGTTCCCCACAATAGGCTATTGTACAAAATGCGGATGAATGGGATTGTGGGAGATATAGCAGTTTGGATCAGTAATTGGCTTGCTGAAAGAAGACAGAGAGTGGTGGTTGATGGGAAACGTTCATCCTGGAGTCCGTTACTAGTGGTGTACCGCAAGGGTTGGTGTTGGGTCCACTGCTGTTCGTCATTTTTATAAACGACCTGGATGAGGACGTAGAAGGGTGGGATAGTAAATTTGCAGATGACACTAAGGTCGGTGGAATTGTGGATAGTGACGAAGGATGTTGTAGGTTACAGAGAGACATAGATAAGCTGCAGAGCTGGGCTGAGAGGTGCCAAATGGAGTTTAATGCGGACAAGTGTGAGGTGATTCACTTTGGTCGGAGTAACCGGAATGCAAAGTACTGGGCTAATGGTAAGAGGATGTTGCCTGATATGGAGGGAAGGTCTTACAAGGAAAGGCTGAGGGACTTGAGGCTGTTTTCATTGGAGAGAAGAAGGTTGAGAGGTGACTTAATAGAGACATATAAGGTAATCAGAGGGTTAGATAGGCTGGACAGGGAGAGCCTTTTTCCAAGTATGGTGACGGCGAACACGAGGGGGCAAAGCTTTAAGTTGAGGGGTAATAGTTATAGGACAGATGTCAGAGGTAGTTTCTTTACTCAGAGAGTAATAAGGTTATGGAATGCTTTGCCTGCAATGGCAGTAGATTCGCCAACTTTAAGTACATGTAAGTCATCATTGGACAGGCATATGGACGTACATAGAATAGTGTAGGTTAGATGGGCTTCAGATTGGTATGACAGGTCGGTGCAACATTGAGGGCCGAAGGGCCTGTACCGCGCTGTAATGTTCGATGTTATATGTTAATGGGAGTGTTGCTGAACAAAGAGACCTTGGAGTGCAGGTTCATAGCTCCTTGAAAGTGAAGTCGCAGGTAAATAGGATAGTGAAGAAGGCGTTTGGTAGGCTTTCTTCTATTGGTCAGAGTATTGAGTACAGGAATTGGGAGGTCACATTGCGGCTGTACAGGACATTGGTTAGGCCACTGTTGGAATATTGCATGCAATTCTGGTCTCTTTCCTATCAGAAAAATGTCGTGAAACTTGAAAGAGTTCAGAAAAGATTTATAAGCATGTTGCCAGGGTTGGAGGATTTGAGCTATCGGGAGAGGTTGAGTAGGCAGGGGCTATTTTCCCTGGAGCATCAGAGGCTGAGGGGTGACCTTATAGAGGTTTATAAAATCATGAAGAGCATGGATAGGATAAATAGACAGTCTTTTCCCTGAGATGGGAGAGTCCAGAACTAGAGAGCATAGGTTTAGGGTGCGAGGAGAAAGATATAAAAGAAACCTAAGGGGCAACATTTCACACAGAGGGTGGTACATGCATGGAATGAGCTGCCAGAGGAAGTGGTGGAGGCTGGTACAATTGCAACATTTAAAAGGCATCTGGATGTGTATATGAATAGGAAGGGTTTGGAGGGATATGGACCAGGTGCTGGCAGGTGGGACTTGATTGGGTTGGGATATCTGGTTGGCATGGACAATTTGGACCAAAGGGTCTGTTTCCTTGCTGTGCACCTCGATGACTCTATGACTCGATGTGCAGGTCAGGTGAATTGGTCATGCTAAATTGCCCATCGTGTTAGGTGCACTAGTCAGGGGAAAATATGGGGTGGGGGAATGGATCTGGGTAGGTTACTCTTCAGAGGGTCAGTGTGGATGTGTTGGGCCAAATAGCCTGTTTCTATACAGTAGGGAATCTAATCTAACCTTCTCTGTCAGTTTCTAAATGAAAAATGAATTAATAAGTGAAGGGGCTGAGACCAGCACTGCGTTTGTCCATCTTCTTCTGCTCGTATTTCAGGGGCAACATCAACCAGAGCAAACTGCTCCTTGTCTCAAAAGACACTCTTTGAAATTGGAAACAATTGTGCAACCTGAGAAATTCACAACCTTTGGTGCAAATAAAAAAAAGTCGCTTGTGTAGTGTTTGGGGAGGCCACCAGAGGATGGTATTGTATTACTTTAAACTCAAGAGCGAGCAAGAGAGACTCTGACTCATCGCTTTTTGACTAATTCATTCATTCAAATTTCCCTCTTGTGAGTCCCATTGCAGCCAGTGATAGACCGATAGATACAAACACACAGTGACACACATATGAACATGACCATTAGTGTTGTATCACTTTAAACACAAGAGTGAAAGTGAGAGAAAGGGGTAAAGAGGTTAAACTCATTTCAGTGGATTCGCCATTAACAGAATTAAGATCCCACTGCACAGAGACTCAGGCACAGAGACACATACAAACACAGAAACACATATGCAGGCAAGCACACAGACACAGCTACAAACACAGAGATAATTCGACAAAGATAGGCCATAACTCTAACTTAACCCTAACCCTAACCCTCACCCTAACCTAACCTGCACTCTAACCCTTTTCGTAACTTTAATGCAATCTTAACCTTAACCTGACTAACCCTAACCCTAACCAGAACCAAACCCCTAAACCCTGACCCTAACTCTCACATTCACTCTCACCCTAACCCAAAACCCTAACCCTAATTTTGACCCTGACATAACCCAAACCTACCCTAACCCTAAAGTAATCCTATCAGACTAACCCTAAACCTCATCTTAACTCTAACCCTACCCTAACCTTAACCCTCACCCTACCCTTGTCCCTGGCCCTACTGTAACCCTACATTAACTCTATCAGACTACCTAACCGTACTCTAACCCTCACTTTAACCCGAACCATTATCCCCAACTCCAACCTGAAACCCTAATCTTACCCTGGACCTTGACCCTACCCTAATCCATTCAGACTAACCCTCACCCTAACCCTTCTCCCCTGACCCTAAACCAGAACCCTACCCTCAACCCTGACCCTATCCGAACCATATCAGACTAACTCTCAACCTAACCTTTAGCCCTGACCCTTAGCTGAAACCCTACATTCGGCCCTGATTCTATACTAAACCTACAGTAATCCTATCAGACTAACCCGACCCTAAACCTAACCTTAACCCTAACCCTACCCTCAATCCTGACCCTAATTTTACCCTAACCATACACTAACCCTATCAAATGAACCCTCAACCCGACCCTGAGCGTAACCCCTAACCCTAACCCGAAAGCCTAACTCTATCCTTGAACCTGATCCTACCCTAACCCTACACTAAACCTATCAAATGAGACCTCACCCTAATCCTAACATCCTGAGCCTAACCTAACCCTACCCTCCATCCTGACCTTGACCCTTCCCTAACCCTACACTAACACATTCATATCAACCTCACCCCGACCCTAACCCTAACACCCTGAACCTAACCTAACCCTACCCTTGACCCTGACTGTTACAAAGTTGTTTAGAATAATCACAAAGCGTGGTGTCCCTTTAAGAGATAAAGTCTTTTTAAGCTTAGTGTTAAATAGAGAAGGGGTTTGTGAGCAGATGGGGAATAGTATAGACGGTTCTAAACTGGAAATATATGAACTAAGAGCTTGGAGCAGAAGTAGGCCGTCCGGCTCTTTGAGCCTGTTCTGCCACTCAATAACATCATGGCTAATCTTTTCGTGAACTTAGCTTCATTTTTACACCAAATCTCTCAATTCCTTTATTTTTCAAAATACATCTACCTTAGCTTTAAAAGAGATTACTGAAGCAACATCAACTACTTCCCTGGGCAAGAAGTTCCCTCTGGGTGAAGAAGTTCCTTCTCAGTTCAGTTTTAACCCGCTTTCTCTAATTTTGAGGCCATGCCTCCTTGACCTGGTTTCACCTACCAGTGGAAACATCCTCTCTATTTCTATTTTATCAATTCCTGTCATAATTTTATACGTTTCTATAAGATCCCCTTCATTCTTCTGAATTCCAATGATATAGTCCCAAGCTACTCGGTCTCTCCTCAAAAGTCAACCCCCTCAACTCCAGAATCAACCTAGTGAACTTTAAGTACATTTAAGTCATCATTGGACAAGCATATGGACATACATGGAATAGTGTAGGTTAGATGGGCTTCAGATTGGTATGACAGGTCGGCGCAACATCAAAGGCCGAAGGGCCTGTACTGCGCTTTAATGTTCTATGTTCTATGTTCTATGTTCTTTGTACCTCATCTGCACCCCCTCAAGTGCAGTTTTGGTCGCCATACTATAGGAAGAACGTGGAGGCACTGGAACGGGTGCAGAGGAGGTTTACCAGGATGTTGCCTGGTATGGTAGAAAGATCGTATGAGGAAAGGCTGAGGTACTTGGGGTTGTTTTCATTGGAGAAAAGAAGGTTTGGGGTGACTTGATAGAGGTGTACAAGATGATTATGGGTTTAGATAGGGTCGACAGTGAGAATCTTTTTCCACGTATGGAGTCAGCTATTACAAGGGGGCATAGCTTTAAATTAAGGGGGGGTAGGTATAGGACAGATGTTAGGGGTAGGTTCTTTACTCAGCGAGTCGTGAGTTCATGGAATGCCCTGCCAGTAGCAGTGGTGGACTCTCCCTCATTATGGGCATTTAAGCGGGCATTGGATATGCATATGGAGGATAGTGGGCTAGTGTAGGTTAGGTGGGCTTGGATCGGCGCAACATCGAGGGCCGAAGGGCCTGTACTGCGCTGTATTCTTCTATGTTCTATGTTCTATGTTCTATGTACATCCTTTCTTAAGTAAAGAGACCAAATCTGCATACAGTACTCCAGGTGTGGCCTCACCAGCCCCTTGTACAGCTGTAACATTGCCTCTCTGCTTTTAAATTCTGGATCAGTGGTGCTGGAAGAGCACAGCAATTCAGGCAGCATCTGAAAAGCTTCGAAATCGACGTTTCGGGCAAAAGCCCTTCCTGATGAATTCGAAGCTTTTCAGATGCTGCCTGAATTGCTGTGCTCTTCCAGCACCACTGATCCAGAATCTGGTTTCCAGCATCTGCAGTCATTGTTTTTACCTCTCTGCTTTCAAACTCAACCCCTTTAGCAATGAAGGACAAAATTCTATTTGCCTTCCTAATTACTTGTTGTACCTGCAGACCAACCTTCTGTAATTCATGCACAAGGACACCCTGGTCCCTCTGCAAATCACCATGCTGCAACTTTTTATCATTCAAGTAATAATCTATTTTGCTGTTATTCCTACCAAAATGTATGACTTCACATTTACTAACATTGTATTCCATTTGCCAGACCTTTGCCCACTCACTCAATGTATCTATGTTCCTCTGCACACTTTGCTCTGCCACTCACCTTAGTGTCATCGGCAAATTTTGACACGGTGCACATAGTCCCCAACTTCAAATCATCTGTATAAATTTTAATATTTGTGGTCCCAACACCAATCTCTGAGGCACACCAGTAGTGACTGATTGCCAGCCAGAATAGCAGTCATTTATCCCAACTCTTTGCTTCTTGTCAGTCAACCAATCCTCTATCCACTCTAATACTCTACCCCTAACACCATGCATTCTTATCTTATACAGCAACCTCATGTGTGGCACCTTGTCAAAGACTTTTTGGAAATCTAAGTACACAACATCCATTGGGTCTCCATTGTCCACCTTGCTTGAAACATCTTAATAGAATTCCAAAAGATTTGTGAAGCATGACCTGCCCTTCATGAACCCATGCTGCGTCTGTATACTTGTTCAATTTCTTTCCAGATGCGCTGTTGTTTTTTCCTTGATAATAGACTCAGCATCTTCCCCACTACAGAGGTTAAGCTCACTGGTCTATAATTCCCCATCTTTTGTCTACTTCCCGTTTTAAACAGTGGTGTCACATTTGCTATTTTCCAATTTGCTGGGACTGCTCCAGAATCCAGCAAATTTTGGAAAATTACCACCAGTCCATCTGTTATTTCTCCCACCATCTCTTTTAGTACCCTGGGATGCATTCCATCAGGGCCAGGAGAGCTATCTATACTTAGCTCCATTAGCTTACCCAACACTAGCTCTTCTGTAATAATAATTGTTTCCAGGTCCTCACCTACCTTCGTCCCTTCATCACTTACTGGCATATTGTTAGTTTCCTTCATTGTGAAGACTAATGCAAAGTACCTGTTCAATGCCTCAGCCATTTGAGGTACAAACCTCTGACCCTGACCACTGCAAGTAGCGAACTGACAGTATCCAAGCCCCTGAATTGATATTGGAGGGTAAACCTTGACTGACTGTATTGGGAAACACTGACTGATATCGTCCTCCTTGATTGATTGAAGATTGCTCCCCATTGACTTCGAGACATTGTCTTTTGGTTGAAGCACATGCCATGTGTTATCATGTCAGCTGCTGGAACTTGGTGTGGGCATGAGACTGATGAAGCTCAGTGCTGTACAGTGCCACATCCACCCATTGACTGATTACTGCTGACAACAAAGACAGGCTGACTGAGTACTAGCCAAGACAACAGTCCTGCGAATATTTCTGTTCTGACAAGAAGGCAAGGCAGGAAAATTGTGAATATCCAATCAGATGCAGTGAGTGAGTGAGAGCTAAGCATGTGAACCTGGATCCCTGAATCACAGCCTGGTCCAATCTGTAAATTGGAAACCTGTCCCTGTGGACTGTGCCCTGGCTGCAGCATTGCTTTGAGAGGAATTGGGGGGCTCCAAAGTTCAGCATTGAAAAGGGAACTGTGCAGTAAGTGGGTTGGAGGTATACTGTGAGGGTGTGAGAGTCTAGTACCTGATGGATGTGAAGGTACATACACTGGGGGAGAGGGGTGCATGTGGTCACTGCCTGGATTATGCCCTGAGAAGTTGCTGACTGGTGTCCAAGGGAGAGGTCTGGAAGTGCAGAGGGTGACCTGGAATATGCAGATACCTGCTTGGATTTTAATGTGGAAATTCTCGCTTTTGAGTTTCTATCCAGGGGTGGGTGGGAGCATGGGAAACAGCATATTAATGACGTGAGATGAACTGATAATGAGATACCGATGTATGCGAATAGGTCTCTCACTGCTCACTGGTGAGAATCTCATCATCATTCAACACTTGGTTGGAAATTGGGACTGTTTGCTCTCAACATCAAAAAGTTATTCACTGGACAACCCCCCCCTCCCCCACCCATCCCTCCCACATTTTCCCAACTATCTCATTGACACCCATGTCATTTGGGACTAGGATGATTCTGCCCCATAGGTCATAGAATCATAGAATCCCTGCAGTGCAAAGAGGCTATTTGGCCCAAGGAGTCATCGAAGAGCATCAAACAATATGTGTTTAACAATTGCTGCACACTACACAGAAAGGCACTGCTAGCTAAGGCATAGGTCAGGTGGCCAAGGTAATCCAGGCAGTATATTCAGTCCCATCACATTCCTTCAAACAATTTGAATATCTCTTTCAAAGAGCTAGAACAAATGCAAAAGGCCAATAATTGAGGGTCTCTCAAATTTTTTGCAGTATTTCAGACATTGTTGTCTGCGAACAGGCTTGCGTTGTGCAAAGTTGCTTTAAATAGACACTTCTAATCAAACGAAATCAGTTCACATTAACTCATTTCAGCATAAACCTGAGCTGTAGCAAGTGAAGTGTGATTAGGGAAGACATCAATGAGCTCATTTTCATTTCCTTGTCTCTGTTCACAGTGCCTTGGGGTTTGCTGTGTAGGTGGAATTTCTTATCTGTAACCATAGGAACAAGCTATCATAAACCTGCTGCAGTGGTTGCAGGTGTGATCCAGAATGGCTGTGAGAAACAGCAGCTCCCTAATTCAGCTTATTCACAGAACTAAGTGGTTGGATCGTTTTTACTGATGTGTGGATTCTTTTAAAGCAAGCTGTCTTGGCCGAAGTGCTTTTTATATCCTACTAATGTATGGGTTAGTCAGATAACCTGAAAGAAGCTTTGTAACTGGAGAAAATGACACTTTTTTTTCTGGTTCTAAGGTTGAAAGATCAGCAAACATCTCTAGGGATGTGAGGAGTGGATATAACATCAACAAAGAAAATTCATTTGTCATCTGTGTGCTCAGATTAGACCTACCATCATAGAATTATGCAGCACTGAAAGAGATCATTCAGCCCATTATTTTTGTGTCAGATTGGGGGAATAGGAATGATTGGATCGATATGCAGAGCCAGCATGTACTCAATGGTCTGAATAGTCTCGTTTTGCCCTTAATAACTCAACAGTGTGAGCAACAAACTGCAGCCTGCACTTAAAGCAAAGAGATAGGTTACAACAGAGAGTAGAATGAAGAAGGACAAGTCTTTTCTCTTAATTAAACTAAACCTCATCTCATAATCTATTAAAATATGAGAACTCCTAAATTCCACTATTTAAAAAATAACATCAATTGATTTTCTTACTCTAAAAGTGAACATTAAACAAAAACACTATTCACAAATCTAAGCCCCCCTTTCTCTTAACTGCTTGCTGACTCCAACTCTATAACAATATGCTGTTCCAATAAGACACTTTTTAAAATTACATCAACATAACTTCAAAACCAAACAGTCTCTGTCTTCTTCGGTGTCTTCACTCTTCCAGCTGCTGATCTTCCTAGGTCATCTTCTTTCTTTTTACTGCAAGTATGTTTCACATGAAAAGGTAGCTTTCATAGAGAGTATTATCCAATTTCTTCGAGAACAAGATGTTAGATGGGCAATTAGCTCTCCACGAGTTTCTCTCTCTATGGCAGTTGCTCTCTGACCCATTTTCAAAATGTCTGCACTCTTATCCCCCCAACATCAGATCATCTCATTGGTTCAATGTTGGCAGAACAATTAATTCAAACTCGATTGGGATTTAGTGTCCCGGGGCATAATTTAAACTGATTGGTTTAATTCGAATTATTGTCAAAACTCACAGCCAAAAGTCACATATTTTCAATTTTCCAGTACATTCTGGGACTGCAATCTAGTCATATACACAGGTGTTGAAAGATTTCAGTTCAGAACAACATTCTCTCTTTCTTAAAAGTATAGTACATGCCTTCAACTTCATAACATAAGGTATAAACACAGTTCTGAAGAAGACTTGAAACATTAACTCTGTTTCTCACTCCACAGATACTGCCAAACCTGCTGAGTTTCTCCAGCAGTCTTGGAATTTGTATAAATGTTTACCTTCCTCTAATTTTTCCAAGTGTTTCAAGGGAATTTTTGTGCAGCTAACTTTTGCCAGATGATTTCCTTTCCATCCTTCCTGTATGCACCCACAACACTCACAGGAGACAATTATTATTTATGATGATCTCACCATCAATTTTAAAGAGAAGAAAGGAATCAAGAGACCAGCGTTTATTTAGTCTTGGCTGTCGAAAATGCTGTTGAAGGAGCCTTGGTGAATTTCTGCAGTATGAGGGATTTCTTATCCCTTTCCTAAAAATTCTATCCTGTATTCTGAAACCATTACCCCTATTCTAGGACAGGGGAAACATTGGCCTGGCATCCAGTCTGTCCAGCCCTGTCAGAATTGTCTCTAGGCAAAGAGATTTCCCCCTCATCATTCTAAACTCCAGTGAATACTGGTCCAGTCAACACAATCTTTCCTTAAAGGACAAACCTGTCATCCCAGAATTCATCTGGTGAACCTTATCTGCACTCCCTCTTTAGCAAATATGTCCTTTCTTAAGTAGAGAGATCAAAACTATACACTGTACTCCAAGCATGTGCTCTCACCAAGGTCCTGAATAACTGCAAGAAGAAATCCCTGCACCTGTATTCACAGCTTTTTTGCAATGAAGGCCAATATACCATTTCCCTTCCTAACTACTTGCTGCAGCTTTCAGCGACCAGTGTACAAAGTTACCCAAGTCCCTTTGCACATCAACCGTTCCCAGGATATCACCATTTTAATAATATTCTGTCATTCTGTTTTTCCTGCTGAAGTTGAAAACTTCATACTTATCCATGTCATACTCCAGCGGCCATGTATTTTCCTATACACTCAACTTGTCTAATTTGCTTGAAGGCTCTGTACATCCTCTTGAACACCCCCACTCCCACCTAGTTTTGTATTGTCAGCAAACTTTGAAATATTATATTTCATTTCCTTATCCAAGTTGTTAATAGGTTGTGAATAGCTGGGACCCAGTCATTGATCCCTGCGCTACCGCACCCATCACCACCTTCCACTCTATGAAAGCTCTATTGTTCCTGCTCTCTGTTTCTTGTCTATTGAGCAATTCTCAGTCCATGCCAGTATATTACCACTAATCCCATATGCTTTGATTTTGTGCAATAACTTCTTATTTGGACTTTATCAAAATGCTGTTTGCAAATTCAAAGACACCACATCCACTGGTTTTTCTTATAAATTTTACAAGTGACATGCTCAATAAACTCCAATCATATATGATTTCCCTTCCATAAATTCATGTTGACTGTCAGATTCTAAGTGTCCTGTTGTCATGTTCATTATGATAGACTCCAGCATTTTTTTCTTTTAGATGTTAGGCAAATTGGCCTTTTTCCTGGTTTTCTCCCTCTCTCCTTTTTTCCCGGTTTTCTCTCTCTCTCCTTTTTTCTAAATAGTGGGGTTACATTTTGGCCCTCCAAATTGCTGAGACTGTTCCAGAATTTTGGAATTTTGAAAGGTCTGCTGGGGTCTGTGCTGGGGTGTGGAAAATTCTGGAGCACAAATTTTCAGTTTTATTGCCGGAATGTTGTCAGGGCTCAGAGCCTTTATAGTATCCAGTGCTTCCAACTGTTTCTTAATATCATGATTTGCTGAAGACTAGTGTCAGTGATGTTGGGAGCAACTAGAGAAGAGACATACATCAGTCTTATATTTTGCTCTGTTGTGATCATTGAGAATGAGGATATTTGTGGAGCCTCCTCCTCCAATGAGTTGTTCAATTGTCCACTACCATTCATGAGTGCATGTGGCAGGACTGCAGAGCTTAGATCTGATCCATTGGTTGTGAAATTACTTAGCACTGTTTATACTGTTTAGAACACAAGAAGTCCTGCTTGGTAACTTCACCAGTTTGACACTTCATTTTCAGGTATTCCTGACATTGCTTGTGGCATGCCTTCCTGCACTCTCCATTGAACTAGGGTTGGTCCCCTGGCTTGATGATAATGGTTGATATGCCAAGTCAGGAGGTTATAGATTGAGCTGGCTCACAGCACCTCATGGATGACAAGTCTTGAGTTGTTCGACCTGTACAAAGTCTAGGAGAAAGTGAGGACTGCAGATGCTGGAGATCAGAGCTTAAAAATGTGTTGCTGGAAAAGCGCAGCAGGTCAGGCAGCATCAAAGGAACAGGAGAATCGACGTTTCGGGCATAAGCCCTTCTTCAGGAATGAGGAGGGTGTGCCAAGCAGGCTAAGATAAAAGGTAGGGAGGAGGGACTTGGGGGATGGGCTTTGGGAATACGATAGGTGGAAGGAGGTTAAGGTGAGGGTGATGGGCAGAGGGGGTGGGGGCAGAGAGGTCAGGAAGAAGATTGC
>NW_025210280.1:14399-19000 GCF_004010195.1 Chiloscyllium plagiosum
AGCACCGCCTTCCTAACCTGCAATCTTTTTCCTGACCTCTCCGCCCCCACCCCACTCCAGCCTATCACCCTCACCTTGACCTCCCTCCACCTATTGCATTTCCAACACCCCTCCCCCAAGTCCCTCCTACCTACCTTTTATCTTAGCCTGCTGGACACACTTTCCTCATTCCTGAAGAAGGGCTTATGCCTGAAACGTTGATTCTCCTGTTCCTTTGATGCTGCCTGACCTGCTGCGCTTTTCCAGCAACACATTTTCAACCCAGAAACGCTCACCTCACCAAGTAATCTGTTTTGATTCTCCTGTTCCTTTGATGCTGCCTGACCTGCTGCGCTTTTCCAGCAACACATTTTCAACCCAGAAACGCTCACCTCACCAAGTAATCTGTTAAAGTATGAGTGATAGGGAACTCCCCAAATTCCATTATTTAAAGAAAAAAAATCAATTTATTCTTTAACTCTAAAAGTGAACATTAAACAATAACTATTTACAACTCTAAGCCTCCTTTGACTTAAAGGTTTGTTATCTACCTCCAACTCTATAACAATATACTGTTCCAAATACAAAACCCTATTAAAATTGTCATCTCAGGTGTCCTTACTCCGGCTATAGATCTCCTTGGGTCATCTTCAGTCTTTTGCTCCAAAAATGTTTCATATGAAAAAGGTATCTTTGATGGAGTATGTTTTGAATTGCAGTCTCTCGATGGAAGTTACTCTCTCTGGCTAACTCTCAAAATACCGACTTCTTCATACCCCAAACATCTGATTGTCTCATTGGTTCAATGTTAGCAATAAACAATAAATTCAAATTCGATTGGGTTTTAGTATCTTGGGGCATAAATTAAACTGTTTGTTTAAATTCAAACTATTGTCAAAACATAGCAACCAAAATGCAGGTATTTGTTTCACAGCTAGAAGTTACATATTTTCAATTTTCCAGTACACTCTAAGACTGCTAGTCAGGCACATGAGAGGTGCCTGCAAGCTCTCAGTGCCAAACCAGCTTTCACTCTCTCTTATGGGTACAGTACATCCCTTTAACTTCATAACACCTCTCCCTTAATAAAAAAAATGAAGCATCATAATGAAAAGATGGCTTCATTTTTTTTCTAATTGTTAATCCCATTATAATGAAATACATACATATATAATATTGGTATCTATTCAATATTATCTATACCTTATGCATTTAATCCACAGTAGTGCATCTGCTATCACAATCTCCCAACCCACAACACGTACGATTAATAAATTAAAAGTCTCCAATGAAGTAATCTCATATTCTTGTCTTTAAATCATTCCAAGAGTGTAAGAGGATTGTGATCCGTGTACACAACTGTCTCCAGCACATTGTTTGTCACATAAACATGAAAATGTTGAAAGACCAGTACTAAACTCAATAATTCCTTTTCGATGATAGAGTATTTTCTCTGGTGGGTGTTGAGTTTCTTTGAAAAGTAACCAACTGGCCGCTTAATTCCATCAACATTTTCCTGTAGCAGTACAGCTCCAACTCCTATGTCGCTAGCATCGATTGCAACTTTGAAGGGTTTCAAGACGTTTGGTGTAACTAAAACTGGTGTGGTGGCTAATACTGTTTTTAAATTGTCAAATGCCTCCTGGCATTGTTCTGTCCACTGAAATTTTGATCTCTTCTTCAGTAAATCTGTAAGCAGTGTATCTACATTGCTGAAATTTGGAACAAATTTCTGGTAGAATCCGTTCAGACCTAACTATCAAAGCACCTCTTTCTTCGAGGTTGGTCCTTGATCGCTTTTGTCTTTGGGGTCAATCTTCCATGACTGATGTTATGTCGCAAGAATGTCACCTCTGCTTTCACGAATTCTGGGTTTTTTTAAGTTTATTACCAGTTTTGCTTCTCTTAATCGTTCAAAGAGCTCTGCCAACTGTACATGTGATCTTTCCATGACTCACTAAAGAGCACTACATCATTCAGATAGACTGCACAGTTTGTTAATCCAGCCACACTCTTTTCATGAGTCTCTGGAATGTGGCCAGTGCATTTTTCATTCCAAACGGCATCATTTTGAATTGATATAGCCCATTTGGGTTTTTTTTTACTCATTCAGGATATGAGGCCATCACTGGATAACCAGCATTTATTCCTGATGAAGGGCTTTATCCCAAAACATCAATTTTCCTGCTCCTCGGATGCTGCCTGACCTGCTGTGCTTTTCCAGCACCACTCTAATCTTGACTCTAATCTCCAGCATCTGCAGTACCCACCTCCGCCAACCAGCATTTATTGCCTATTCCAGTGGACAGTTAAGAGTCAACCACATTTGGGGTTACAAACACAGAAATTTATTTCACTTTCTCTGTTAAAAGTACTTGCCAATAACCATGCAGTAAGTCCAATTTTGTGGAATTGGCTTGTCCAACTTTCTCTACACAGTCCTCCAATCCTGGTATTGGGTTATATTTTGTTATGGCATTGACCTCCCGATAGTCCATTGAGTCCTGTCAGGTTTGGGAACAAGGATGATTGACGAACTCCACTCACTCTGGCTCAGTTTGATGATATCTTCATTGAGCATCACGTCCACTTCCTTCTAGACCTGTGTGGCTTTGAAAGGATAAAGCCTGAAGGGGGTGTTGTTTTATCAGAACAGCATTCCTTACTTCTACCTCATGCACAATAGCATTAGTCCTCTCCATCTTATTCCTGCATATGTCCTCATATTGCTACAACAAATCTTTCAACTGCGTTCTTTGCTCCTGAGACAGATATTTCACTAACCTATTCCACTCCTTAAGGACTCCCTCATTGTTTAACATATTTTGAGGCACATCAAATTCCATGACACCTGGATTTCACTCTGCGGGGCAGTAACTAACACCTATTTCTCCAGTTCCCTCTCTTGATTATAATAAGGTTTCAACATATTCACATGACACACCCAATACAGTCTTATCCTATCTGGCATCTTTATCAGATAGTTTACCAGACTCAATTTGATAGGGACCACTAAAGACTTTGAAAGGATCTCCTACTGCTAGTAACAATACTAATATATCATCCCTACAGGAAAACGTCTGAATTTTCTAACACCTGCTTCATTCTATGCTGTGCCCACTTCAGGTGCTGTTTAGCTAATTCACCTACCCCATTTAATGTCTCCCTCACCCCCAATACATAATCCATGTGTGAGATCTCTGACATCGGTCCTGTCAATTTCTCTTTAATTAATTTCAAAGACTCTCTCACTTCATGTCTGAATATTAACTCAAAGGGAGTAAACTGAATAGATTCATTTGGGGCATCTCTAAAGGCAGACAATATGAATGGGATACCTTTATCTCAAATATTCAGGAAATCCTGACAGCACACTCTTAACATGGTCTTAACATGATTGTTGCTCCTGTAGCAGGAAGTGTGGGAGCATTGAGCAGGAGACTGTCGGGAAGATAAGCAAAAATTTTAAAAACTCACCTCTAGTGTCGGGGCCCACCATTTTACAGGAGCAGAGGCAGAGGTGAACATTGGGGGCTACCGGCAATATATTTGGGCAGCAGCTGAACCCGAAATACTACACGTGTAGTGTCTCCCATCCACCCTCCACCTCTAACCAAAAATAAAGGACTCTGTGGTGAGTTGGTAAAGTAAGTTGATTTGTTAAAAATTTACTTTTTTGTCTTCTCTTAATTGGTTAATTGAATAAGACCATAGCAGAGAAGTACTAGAAATTATTTAATTCAAATTTATATTTATTAATTAACCAGGTACAGATGGCTGATCAGCTGGTCAGCTGTAGCTGTATGATGTTGGAGCTGGCTGATCCCATTGTGTACGGCAGTGACCTGCAGCAAGTGTTAGTTGCAGGAAGAACTCCGGCTCAGAGTTGATGATCTGTAATCTGAGCTTCAAACACGGTGGCACATCTGGGAGGGGTAGAGTTACCTGGATGCTTTGTTTCAGGAGGCAATCACACCCAGCAGATTAAATAATTCAAAGTCAGTTAGTGATCAGGGACAACAGGGTATGATTGCAAGTGAGGCAGGTAGGGGCATCCTGAGTTCAGGAGTAGTGGAGCCTCAGCTTTTCACCTTACCCAACAAATATGACATTCTTGCTTCCTGTGTGGATGAGGAAAAGAGCTGCAGGGAGGATGAGCACGGCACATTGGTGCAGAAGGCCATTCTAGAGGGAGAACAAAAAGACAAGTGGCAGTCATAAGGGATTCTATAATTAAGGGGATAGATAGCATCGTTTGCGAGCCAGATCAGGAGTCCAGCATGGTTTGTTGCCTGCCCGGTGCCAGGTTGCAGGACATCTCTGACCGGCTTGAAAGGATACTGGAGCGGAGGGGGAGGATCCAATTGTTGTGGTCCACGTTGGCACAAACAACATAGGAAAAGCGAGGAAGGAGACCTGTTTGGGGATTATCGAGCACTAGAAACAAAATTAAGGAACTGGTCTTCAAGGGTCATAATCTCTGGACTACTGCCCAAGCCATGTGCAAATTGGCTTAGGGATAAGAAAATTAGGGAAGTAAACACATGGCTAAGGGAATGGTGTGGGAAAGAGGGGTTCCATTTCATGAGGTATTGGCATCAGTTTTTGAACTGGGGAGATCT
>NW_025210281.1:0-1685 GCF_004010195.1 Chiloscyllium plagiosum
CAATCCTTGTGGCACTCCGCTGGTAGAACACTGGTCACAGGCCTCAAGTCTGAGAAACAACCTTCCACCACTACCCTCTGTCTTCTACCTTTGAGCCAGTTCTGTATCCAAATGGCTAGTTCTCCCTGTATTCCATGAGATCTAGCCTTGCTCACCAGTCTCCCATGGGGAACCCTGTCAAACGCCTTACTGAAGTCCATATAGATCACATCTCCCGTTCTGCTCTCCTCAATCCTCATTGTTACTTCTTCAAAAAATTAAATCAAGTCTGTGAGACATGATTTCCCACACATAAAGCCATGTTGACTATCTATAATCAGTCCTTGCCTTTCTAAATACATGTACATCCTGTCCCTCAGGATTCCCTCCAATAACTTGCCCCCACTGAGGTCAGGCTCACTGGTCTATAGTTCCCTGGCTTCTCCCTACCACCTTTCTTAAACAGTGGCACCACGTTAGCCAACCTCCAGTCTTCCGACACCTCACCTGTGACTATCGCTGATCCAAATATCTCAGTAAGAGGCCCAGCAATCACTTCCCTAGCTTCCCACAGAATTCTAGGGTACATCTGACCAGGTCCTGGGGATTTATCCATCTTTCCCGTTTCAAGACATCCAGCACTTCCTCCTCTGTAATATGGACATTCTTCAAGATGTCATCAATATTTTGCTATATTCTATATCTTCCATGTCCACTGATGCAAAATACTCGTTTAGTATCTGCCCCATCTTCTGCAGCTCCACACAAAGGCCGACTTGCTGGGGGGCCTTCTTTGAGGGGCCCTATTCTCTCCCTAGTTACACTTTTGTCCTTAATGTATTTGTAAAAAGCCTTTGGATTCTCCTTCACTCTATTTGTCAAAGCTATTTCATGACCCCTTTTTGCCCCCCTGATTTCCCTCCAGTATACTCCTACTGCCTTTATACTCTTCTAAGGATTCATTCTATCTATCCTGTCTATAGCTGACATATGCTTCCTTTTTCTTAACCAAACCCTCAATTTCTTTAGTCATCCAGCATTCCCTATACCTACCAGCCTTTCCTTTCACCCTAACAGGAATATACTTACTCAATTCTGAAGGCTACATGAATGTTAATTACATATTATTTGATATATATTCATATAAAAAATTATACTATATAAACATTTCTAGACAAATCTCTAAAGGTAATATTATATATTATTTGGTAAATATCTGAGGTTTTATATAATTTGATACCTGACTGTAATAGGGTGCTTCATTGACAGATACAATGATGGACTGTCCACACCCTCTTGCCAAAGCTGCAAACCCCCAGTCTCACAAACCCCTGCACCCATTCCCCATTCACTGCAACTCTCACAATCCTGAACCCTAACTCCCTCCCTGCACATCCCACATCTGCACGCATCCCTTCCTTATCACCACAATCCCCATCCCTCTCCAAACCTCATTCTCCCTCTCCCACTTGGCACCGCCATCTCCCCACACGCACCCCAGCCCACTGCATCCCTCGCTGAACGTCTCATAACCATCCACTTCCCAAATTCTATATTCCTCTCATCCCCAACTCTGTGCACACCACCTCCCCACAACCCCTCTCCCTCTCCCTCTCGCCTTGGCCTGCATCGCCCAAACTCACTATCCCCATTCTACTTCCTTCTCCCCCTCTCCCCACTTTCTCTGCCCTCAGTCCCCACCCCCA
>NW_025210281.1:15054-19000 GCF_004010195.1 Chiloscyllium plagiosum
GTGGGTTGCGCTTCGCCGGGGCGGTGTGGACTTGTTGGGCCGAAGGGCCTGTTTCCACACTGTAAGTAATCTAATCTAATCTAATCACCCCACCTCCACACAACCTGCACAGCCCCATGGCACCTTTCACTACAACCGCAGAAAGTGTAACCCCTGCCCATTTACTTCCTCGCTCCTCAGTATCCAAGGACCCAAACACACCTTTCAGGTGAAGCAGCACTTTGCATAATCCAGTCTATTGTATTTGCTGCTCACACTGAGATCTCCTCAACACTGGGGAAACAAAGTTGGCAATCACACGATACCAGGCTATAATCCAATAGGTTTATTTGAGGTCACAAGCTTTCAGAGCATGAGAGGTGAAGAGGCACAGAAAACACAGAATTTATGGGCAGAGAGATCAAAAGATCATACAAATGGGTGTGAGCAGAATGTTGAATAGTAAGTCTCTGCAGGTGACCAAGAGTGTTAAATGGTGTGAGTAAAGCGTCAATGCCTGAATAACAACCAAAGGGGTGACCTACAATCCGATTAAAGTAGGCCGAGAGATAATTACAAAAAAGTAAATATAAAGTGGTGTTAGAGACAAATCAAATGACTGAAATAACATGGAACACAAACAGAGGCTGCTGGAAAAGGCCAGCAGGTCTGTCAACATCTGGGAAGGAAAACCAGAGGATGGGTCACTGGAGCTGAAACATTGACTCTGATTTTTTCTTCCCAGAGGCCACCAGACCCACTGAGCTCCCCCCCCCGCCCCCCAGCAACCTCTGCCCTGATTTACAGCATCCTCAGTTTTTTTGGTTTTTATTTGGTTGGAATAACATGATAGGTGTAAGACTCACACGCCAAAGGTCTAACCAAAGTAATAAGTAATCCAAAACTGTACAAACTAATTTAGATAGATAGATCGTAATAAGTTATCAAGTTGGTGGTGTCAAAACAGGATAGTAAGGAAGATTTTACAGATACAGAAAAGTATGGTGGGGTTACAGGTAGCATGACATGAACAAAATCACAGTTGAGGCCGTCTGCATGGATACGGAACTCAGCTATCACCTTCTGCTCGGCAATTCTACATTATTGTGTATCATGGGCTATAGGTGTCACCGATTGGACTAACATTTATTGCCCAGAGGACAGTTACGAGTCAATTACATTGTGTCGGCCAGATCAGGTAAGGATGGTAGATTTCTTCCCTAAAGAAAATAAGCAAATGGGTTTTACTTGACAATTGGAAATGGTGTCATGGTCATCATTAAACTCTTATTTCCAGATTATTATTGAATTCAAATTTCAGTAACTGCCATAGCAGAATTTGAATCCAAGTCCCCAAAACATTACCTGGGTCTCTGGATAAATAGTCCAGCGATAATATTAGTAGGCCATTGCCTACCCCTGTCTACCAGAATGACTCCAGAAATTGTAATTCCTACCAAGAGATATCCAAGAAACACAATAAATAGTGTATCTTCATCCCCTCCCCCTACAACAACTCTATGTAACTGATCCCATCCCTCTACTTTAATATGGAAAATGTCAGGGGGGAGTAATGTTTCACCTCATGACACTGTTCAGAGAGTGTCCAGGAATTGCAAGCTCCTTTAAACATGAATTGCTTGAGAAATATTATATAAACATCTTATCTGGAATAATCTAACTTTCATAATTCCATTGGCAGTCTCCTCTTATTGTACATTGGTTGCAACATAACGACAGTATTTTCTGTAAGCCATTATTAACATTTAGTGACCTTAATTCTCTTTATTTATTTCCTCCTTTATGCTTTGAATACAGTTAAATCTAGGACCTAGATAGAACAATCTGTGTGCTCTGGTTTTATAATAGAATGGTATTCACAGTATAGCAACTATTGTTATGATCCCAAAATGAAAGAATATCTAATCGATTTTTTTTAAAAAAGTTAACAGGATGGTCATTCATTGATACATGGTCCTATGATGCTGAAGAATTTCTTCACCCACAGAAATTTATTACACAAAAGAAATAGAAAAATCAAACTATCTAAATGTAAAACGCAGCCTGAAAGATATTGTAACAGAAAGTCTCATCCTGTTTTCCAACACTATCCGTCACAAAGACTCAAATCCACAGAGATTATGCTGCTAGATCAAATCTTTCAGTTCAACTTCATTGGTTAGCCTAGTTCTTTCCTGCGAATATGAATTCATTTTTACCTGAATACTCAAAACTGAAAGCAGATTTATAACCAGTCCTGGTTTGAAAGTTTCACAAACTCTACTTTTACTTTGAGGTAACTGTGCCTTCCCTGCACTGACCTATACTCCTTTCTGGGAGAGAAACTGTTTACTTGTGACTTCAATCAGCTCTCTGAAATAATTTCAAAGCTTTCAACCTGTAGGTTTCCAAAGCTCCGATCAATCCTTGATGATCATAAACCAGGGAATTCCAGGGTTTTAACCTTGAAACAGTTAAGGAACAGTGATACATTTCCAAATCGAAATGGTGAGTGACTTAGAGGGGAACCTGCAGGTGATGATAGTTTGTCCTTCTAGATGGAAGTAGTCATGGGTTTGGAAGGCTGTCTAACACCTTTGGTGAATTTCAGCAGTGTGTCTTGAAGATAGTCCATGCTGTGACTGAGCATTGGTGGTGGAATGACTGAGCGTTTGTGGATGTGATGATTTGTCCTGGACGGTGTCAAGCTTCTTGAGTGTTGTGGGAACTGCAGTCATTCAGGAAAATGGGCAATTTTCTGTCAGACTCCTGACTTGTGTCTTGTAGATGATGGACAGCCTTTGGAGAGTTATGAAGCAAGTTAGTCACTACAGTATTCCTAGCCTCTGAACTGCTCTTGCAGCCACTAGGTCAATCTGGTGAGTCCAGTTCAGTTTTTAGTCAATGGCAATCCCAGGATGTTGACAGTGGATTCAATGATGGTAACAGCATTAAATGGCAAGGAGTGGTGGTTAGATTATCTCTTATTGGAGATGGGCATTGCCTCACATTTGTGAGGTGTGAATGTTGGTTGCCACGTTTCAGCCCAAGCCTTGATACTGTCCAGATCTTGCTGCATTTGAACATGACTGTACAAACTATCACCTTGTTAACTTGCTATAATCTCTTTACCTTAATTAGTTTGTCCAGTTTTGGATTACTTCTTACTTTGGATAGACTCTCAGCATGTGACTCATACCTATCATGTTATTCCAGCCATTTGGTTTGTCTCCAGCACCACTTTATTTTTAATTTTTTGTAATTATCTATCTATCTCAATTAGTCAGATTATAGGCAAGCCCGTTACTTGGTATTCGGCCATTGACACTTTACTCACACTGTCTGACAGATTTGATCACCTACAGAGACTTATTATTCTGCCTGTTGACACTCCACTCACACCATTTGTATGATCTTTTGACCTCTTTGCCTATAAATTGTGTGCCTGTGTGCTTTTCTTCAAGTCACATAATGAAAGAGGAGCGTTCCAAAAGCTTGTGATTTCAAATAAATCTGTTGGACTATAACCTGGTGTCATGTGACTTCTGACCTTGTCCACCCCAGTCCAACACTGGCATCTCCACATCATTTCTCCTTTGTGTTTTGGTGTTAAAGCTTGCACCTGATTATCAACAGATTGGAAAAGTACTGTCCCCACTATTAGAGCATAGTATACAGTTTTCTTTACTGTAGTTACAAAAAGCTGTTCTAACATGTTGAAAACCATTCAGAGAAGTTATACTACATGAATTCCTGGAATAAGTAGATTGCCTTATGGAAAAAAGAAATCCTGCTCAGTCTGTATCCTCTTGAGTTTAGAGGAGTCAGAGATGACTTAAATGTATGATCCTGAGGGGACTTGACTGGATGATTGTGGAAAGGATATTTCCCCTTGTGTGAGAGTCTAGAATTAGGGGTCATAGTTTGAAAATAAGGGTTCAGAGATGAGGAAACATTTGTTCTCAGA
>NW_025210282.1:0-965 GCF_004010195.1 Chiloscyllium plagiosum
CTCTTTCCCATCCTGTGTCTCTCCCTTAAGCCTTGCTCTCCCTCCCTCACACTGTCTATCTGTCACACTGATACACTCAATCTCTCGCTCCCATCTCTTTCTCCCTCCCTCACACCTCTCTCCTCCTGATTCTTTCATCCTTCCTCTCACTTTGATATGTCTCTCTCCATTATGCCTTCCTCAAACATCTCATGATTTCTCTCCCCTGCATGTCTCTCCCCTCTAAGCCTGCACATCCCTCCCTACTACATCCATTCATCCCTAACTGGCACATGCACCTCTCTCTCGTATTCCTTACTCTCTCACTTACATCCTCTCTTTTCCTACTCTCGTCCTCTCGCATTCTCAACCCTCATTCTTACTCTTGCTGCCCCTCTTGCTCTCTCAGCCCTCATTCTCATTCCTGCTCCACTCTCATACCTCCCTTTCTCATTCCTGCTCCCCTTCACTCAACTCTGCCTCTCTCATCCCTCCCTTTCTCTCTCACATTCCTGTCTCTCATTTTTTTTCTCAAACCAGTCTCTGATAGTCCCCTCTCCCTCCATTGTCTCTCTCTCTCTCACACTCACTCATTCTCTCTCCCTGCTACTTCTCACTGTTCTGTCCACCCCTCACACTCTCTCCATTCTGTTTACCCCACACTCACTCTCTCTCTGTCCCTTACTCACTTTGTTCCTTGTCACTCTCTGTCGTTCATCCCTTGTTGTCTCTGGCTGTCTTGCCCTCATGCTCTCTGTCTGTCCCTCCCTCACTCTGTCCTTAGCTCCCTCGTAATCCCTGACCCACCCTCGTACTCTTGTCCCTCCCTCATGCTCTCTATCACTCCCTTGCACTGTCTGTCCCTCTCTCTGCCTGCCCTCCCTCACTCGCATCCCGTCTGTCTCTCCCTCTCTCTCTCCATCTGTCCCAGCCTTGCTCTCTCTCTCTCTGGCCATCCCTCCTTCATGTTTTCTGTCTACCCCTCC